>NC_056741.1:1138517059-1138739559 GCF_019279795.1 Protopterus annectens | reverse complement strand
GCTGTTTTTTTATTTTACTTATCTGTTAAATGAAAAGTGGACTGATCCTGCCTAGAAGTCAAAGATACAAGAATGAGGTAAATTCAACATATATGGAAAATTTACAGATATCTATCAGTATGTTTTTCTTTCTTTTTTTTTGTGTGGGGGGCGACAAGAAGCTCTGGGAAATTTAATTTAACATTTGTAACAAATGGTAAGTGGTCTGGTCCACTGACCTTTTTTCGGTCACAGGGGTAGCAAAGGTACGTGTAAATACCACACACTTGGGTCTACTTCATAACACTGAAATTTCATAACGTTGAATTTCATAACATTGAGACAAAAACATCTAAATCCCAAAATATTGAAAACTCAGAACATTGAATGTGTTCTTCAGAACATCGAAAACTACAATGCACATGTAAATAACATCCTCTCCACTGATAACAGCACCTAACAAACACACCTTCTACTACATTTCTGCAGGGGAGCAAGGCCCCCTGCACCCACCACACCCCTGTAAATTAAATATACCAACTCCAAGATCACACTACAGTGGAAAAAAGTTAATTTCCCAACCTCAATGTACAGGGTATTTGAGTCACAAGGCCATTTACATCTTGCCAATATGCACTTTCATGCTGTACCTCCCTTCTCAAAAATGGCAAAGCAGGTCAATGCAGGAGTAAATTAATGGGCACCCATCTAATCATCCAACTTTAATTAGAAATATACTAGGGTTTTACTGTGTTTAACTCGCAAGGCAGGGAATGTTCGTTCCCAGAGATGGGGTTAGTGCTAAGTAATAAATTTGTCTCTGTAGCACATTTTGTTTATGTGCTGGTATGTTTTTAGTCCCTGTTTCTGGTAATAATGAAGCTATTAAACTTGTGAAGCTACAGGAGATTAAGAAAGATGGGTCCCCTAATGACATGAAATGCAAGGGGTACATCAACATGCAAAAGCCTATAAGAAACTGAGTAAAATGATAGTGCTTCAAGCCTTTCCTAGTAGCACAGGGGATTTAGACCAGCAATAATTTTTGGTTCAAAACCTCCAGGACCCATTTGCTCAATATGTCTATAAAGGTACATACTGAAGGGGGTGCTGTACTAAATGGTCTAATTAGGGCTGAATAAAGAGGGATGATAAATGGTCTAATTAGGGCTGAATAAAGAGGGATGATAACTTCTTTTAACCTGGATGATATGCCTTTTGATATAAGTTTTGCACATTCTACATATTCTCATCATCCCCAAAGATTCAACTACTCTGATATCAGATATTCCAGGAAATGCATGATTATACCACAGTTTGGTCTACATGCAAAAATATTGACACTTTACTCTTAAATGGCTAGCATTAGCATTGTTATTAACAGCACTCAAGAAAATGAGTAGAAATTAACACAGAAACTCCACAAGTCAAAGAATGGCTACAGAAAATCATAGACATATATAGAAGTATAAGTAAAATGGCATACCTAATAAGAAGACAAAATAACAGCATGCATGCACATCAGAGCAAGCTGAGAATTTTTTACTTAATTATGAGGCAGTCATTTTGGTATTCACAGGAAGAAAGCTGAATTAAGATGAGTGTTCTGGGATAAAGCAAAAGTTACCACTATTAATTTAATCCTATCATTCCCTACTAATTAGTATTCATAACATTATAAAAGAAAGTATTCCAGTTGTGAGGATTTAATTTTGAACTATTTTTAATCATGCTGATATCAAAGGTAACTGTAAAGAGACTGAGAATGTAACAGTTGACATTTATGTACTACAAGGAATATGTTAGCATATTTTGAAACACATTTCTTTATAGATTTTTTGCAAAATCTAGTACATTAACATTTACTTGATGACTTGCATTAATATAGCAATAACCCACGCCTGGGTGTGGGTAATGCTAAATTTACCCACGGTTGGCGTGGTTTGGTCCCGAGGGCGAAGCCCGAGGGACCAAACAAAGCCAACCGGTAATTTAGCATTACCCACACCCAGGCGTGGGTTATTGCTATTATACCATGACATTATTTAAGAAAAGAAACTGTTACTTTTCTTAAATAATGGCATAGTATAATGCCTGTTTACTGCCCTTCTGCAGATGTCTGGCATCCGCGGCAGTTCTGATGTACTGCGCGCCTCAGAGCTGTGGGCAAAAGCAACGGAGAAAGCAAGATCTCCGTTGCTTTTTTTTTGTGTCTCGCTATGTTAAATGAGTTTAACATAGCGAGACAGTTTTAAAATAAGCAACGGACATCTCCGTTGCTTATTTTAAAACTGTCTCACTATGTTAAACTCATTTAACATAGCGAGATTAAAAAGCAACGGAGATCTTGATTTCTCCGTTGCTAACATTGTCGCTATGTTAAATGGGTTTAACATGGAGACAGTTTAAAATAAGCAACGGAGATCTCCGTTGCTTATTTTAAAGCTGTCTCGCTATGTTAAACCCATTTAACATAGCGAGACAGTGTTTAAAAAAAATGAGTTATACTAATGGAAAAAAGTCCGGGCGACCGGACCTTTTTCCATTAGTATAACTCGATTTACAACGGGCACGCTGGCCAATCAGCGTGCACGTTTTGGGGGGATCATGGTATAATGCTTAATAATGTTCCTTTTGTAATAATTATTATATACAGATTTACTGTATATTGATTCATTGTAGTAATTGGCCAGTAGTAAGTCCATTCACCTGAGTCATACCACCAGGTCATGTCGGAGAGATCGGCCAAAATATAATGCACTGGACAGGTAATGCCAATAAAATGCTACAGACAAAAGAAGACAGAGGCATGTTGAAATTACACCAGAAGATGAGACCCTCAGGTCTGAAGGTGCTCACCTTACTACTAGGGAAGAACAGAGGAAAGTACAAAGAGAGGTTATGATGTGGATAGATTAAAGCTGAAAGAATACCCATCTACTAAAGTGCTTAGGGACAAAATGAAAGTCCATTGCTGCAAACATCTCTGTACCACTTAATATGGAATAAAAGGGCTATGAATTAAGTTAAACCTGATGTTGTTAAGGATGAGAAGATAAAAATAAAACCTGTCATTATCAGAATTAGTGAATGAAAGTGGTCTGGAATAAGTCACATTACATCAGATATTCATCAGATCTTCTATGGTGGATATGAATCTTGCAGAAGAAATGAAATAGCTTTTACAGTTAATAAAAAGATGTCAAAATTGATGCTTGATTACAACCGCAAAAATACCAGAGTGATCTCAATCAGCAAAGTCATAGCTGGGGGGGGGGGTAAGTATGTCTGCCCTGGGCATAGGCTGTTAGGGGGTGCAATCAGCATTGTAGAGCACATGCTGCCTCAGTTCCTGTAAGCAGTCTTTGTAATACTTTAAGTAACTGCAGTTTCAATTATGACTACTTAAATGCCATTGTTTCAGGCAGTGGTGTGATCTGTGTTACAGGGTGTAAATCCAGATATGTACTTGAAACTCCAAGGCCACAAACAGTATTAATAATAATTTAGGCAAGTTAAATTACTAGTTAAATTACTTCAAAGAGTATTTGCAATGTGTGTGTGTGTGTGTGTGTGTGTGTGTGTGTGTGTGTGTGTGTGTGTGTGCGCGTGTGTGTTTTAACAGCAAAGGCAAGCTTTGCCTATTGATTATTTATCTTTCATCCTCAACTGTGGAAGATATTTTTGGTTCTCAGCTCATCAGGATCTTGTTTTTGGTGGTGGTGAGTTTCAATTGGAGCATCTCCCAAGATAACTAACCTAACTACAGCTCTGTCAATTGGACTACATGGTAAACCATTCAAAATTGCAGTTATACAAGGTTTTGTTGCCAAACACTAGAATTCTCTACCTCAGCATATTCTGTCCATCATTGATACACATTCATTTAAACAGTCCCTAAAGAAATATTTCACCAAACATAGGCTTTGCACATGTTCTCCACCAGGCTAACTAATTTAACCCCTTATTGTCTAACCTCTTTCTCTCTATCACCCATTGTCAATATTTCTTGGAAACTGAGCCTTCTTAGCTTCAGTTTGTGATATTTTTATCCTGAAAAAATATATATAGCTTTGTTTTTGTCTGTATGAATAGTATAAGCTTCAACAATTGTAGAGACTGAAGCAAAAACGGCTACACCAAACCAAAAAAAGCACGGACTAATTATCGCTTTCATTCACTTTATTCTTGCGAACTTCTTCAGAAAAACTGAAACCCACCCTCAAAGCCATTTAAATGCTAAAAGATCCATGTCATATAGTTAATGATGTCATTCATTAAAAAATCATTACATAATGAAAAATCTACTTAAAAACATAAATACACAATGTAATAATAATTATTCCTTTCTATTCATAAAAAACAGCATGTATATACACAAAAATCGTTGCTACTACTTCAATTGCAGGAAACACTTGATGTTTATAGTGTCATTCAGACCTGGCTCACAATCTGCACCAAGGTGAATTTGCCACAGTGATTGCTTGCATTCAAGCAGTAACTTGTAGTCACCTGAAAATAAGTCACAATTGACCCGCAGGGTCTATGGAAAAATAAATTTCTGAACTGTGTTTCTTTTGGTGATACACTTTAAAGTCAACTAGTAGACTTATTTAATGAATCCAGCATTAATATGATGCGGATTCTGGTTGAACCTTACCAAAAACAAATGGAGGAGGTCAAGGGTTCTATAAGTGAACTGGATGCACAAGTTAAACATTTTTTATTTCTTTCTTTTCTTCTTTTTTCTAAAACATTTTTCTTGTTTCAACTTATTTAGTCATCTTTATTATGGCATTGCAGCTAAAGTGGACAGATATAGGTCTACTATTGTAGCAAAAAAAAACAAGGGAAACTGCAAAGGGGCATCTTAGCTTATGCTAACAACACTGTTTATGCTGTGTGAGACAATAATAGACTAACTACTACTGAGAATAACAATGTTGTTAATAATGAGTTTTTGTGGCTTCAGATAACTTGTCGATTGGGTTTGTTCCCAATAGGGTCAATGACATTAACAATATGGGAGAAGATGCAATGGTTGACACCAGTGTGAACTTGGTCAATAGTGACAATGGTCAAGTCAATAATGGCCATAATGGTGCATCTGTCTCCACTTCAGATGGGTCTAATTTTTCTAACAACAAGGGTCCTTTTTTAGTGGACCACCAAGGGAACAAATGGGTACCAACTTGGTCCAAAACAGCCCAAAACAAGGGGAAGGGAAGGGGCAAGAACAAGAAAAAGTGATAACAAGGTCTGACACTTCAAAATATGCCATAGAAGTTTTAAATATTTCTCGAGTCACATTACCAGAACAAGTTTTTGATGTTTTGAAAAAGGGTCTTTCCTTTATACCTGGTAACTCCTTGAATTTAGCTAAAGTCATTGTGGATTTCAGATTATATCTGAGGAAACTAAATCTGAGTTACATAATGTATGATGTCAACATAGACAGTCAAATAGTAGTTAATCAAGAACCTAAAAAGATTAGCATTTACAATCCACCTTTATTAGATACATTACAGGTGTTTCAAAACTTGTGTGAATCAAGTTTTAGTATAATAAAACCTGATAAGAAAGTTTACAACCTTAGTGAGTCAGAACACCAGGCACTTAAGTCTATCAGTAGCAACAAAGAAGTAAGACTCATGAAAGCTGATAAAGGTGGCAAAATAGTAATTATGGACACAGTGGATTATATCAAGTCCATAGAAGATATGCTAAAAGATGATGACACCTATAAAAAGTAGATTTATCTTACATCATGAGTTATTTAAGATTAGACACTTCTTTATTTGACATGTTTTGTCAAGGGGAAATTGACTATCAAAGTTATACTTACTTACAAGTGGAGTTCCCTAAAATGGCAGTGCTTTTTGGAATTCCAAAAGTACAGAAGAACAGTGTCAATCCCCCTTTCAGACCAATTATATCTGCCAGTAAGTCCACGACAGAGACATTATCCATTTGTTTGGATTTGGTTTTAAATCCAGTCATGCAGGCTTCTAAGTATTATTTACGAGACTCGTGGCATTTGTTAGAAATTTTGGGGGACCTTAGGCCTCAGGTTGAATACTTTTAATTTGCGTCTCTAGATGTTATTTCTCTTTACACCTGTATTAATCAAGAAGTAGGAATAGATTTTCTTAGAGAATATTTGATCAACAATACCAGTTTTAATAATTCAAATATCAACACTGTCTGTGCACTTATGTAATTGGTATTGGACAACAATTTTTTTTTAAATTTAATGACCAATTCTGTAAACAGACATCAGGGGTGGCCATGGGGGCGAGAGTTGCCCCAGCCTTTGCCAACTTAGTGATGGCAAATTGGGAGACCAAATATCTTAACAACTATCAGGATTTCGAGAAAATATCAGTCTATTATTGTTATATTGATGATTTATTTTTTTTGTGGAATGGGAGTTATGATGATTTTGTTCTTTTTTGTGTCTTATTTGAATAACTCTACAGACTTTCTCAAATTCACCATTAGTGGTTTTGGTGACAGTCTAAATTTCTTAGACTTGCATTTGACATATGATTTCCAGTTAAAGGAATTTATTAGCAGCATTTATATAAAATCAGTATTTGTTAATCAGTATTTACACAAAGATAGTCTACACCCACTGCACATGGAAAAAGGTATAGTGAAAGGATAGCTGATTAGACTCAGTAGATTAACCTCAAAAGACACCACCTTTTTATAAGAATTGGAGACTTTAAGGTCATTCTTCAAGACAGGAGGTTATGATAGATCATGGTTAGAAAGTATTGAAAAAGAAGTAATTACTCTCAGAAATGGAAAGGCCAGTCCTATATTATGGGGCAACATCCAGAGTATAGTACAAAATAGTGGGCACAACAATGTTGGTATACACAACAACAATTTTTCTTGTGCATTTCCTTTGCCAATAACAAATGAGATGTGGTCTTTAAGGAACATCATTGTAGACAACTGGAAAATATTAATTGGTAATGTTGATTTAGTGAAAATCATTGGTATGCGACCAAAGTTTATTTTAAGAAAGCAACAAACAACAAAAGTTTATTAGAACAAGAAGCGAATATCAAAATTGGCACCAGTACAGGTTCTATTCGGACTAGAGGTACTTTTCCTTGCAACAACTGTAGACAATGTAGATATATTAGTAATTCATCCTCAGTAAAGTTTAGTCACATTAACAGAACCTTTTGGCAAAAGGGTTACTACACTTGCGATAGTGAAATGGTTATGTATGTTGCACAGTGTCTTTCATGTCCTAGTTTTTACATTCGCAAGATGACTAGGTGTCTAAAAAGGAGAATTTATAAACATGTCTTAGCCATTAAGAAGAAAGAACAAACTAATGCTTTGGCTAGGCACACAACTGTGTGTGTTGATTTCAAAAAGTTTTCTTTCTTTGTTATTGACACATCAATTGTGACTTATTTTCAGGTGACTACAAGTTACTGCTTGAATGCAAGGAATCACTGTGGCAAATTCACCTTGGTGCAGATTGTGAGCCAGGTCTGAATGACACTATAAACATCAAGTGTTTCCTGCAATTGAAGTAGTAGTAACAATTTTTGTGTATATACGTGTTGGTGTTTATCAATAGAAAGGAATAATTATTATTACATTGTGTATTTATGTTTATAAGTAGATTTTTCATTATGTAATGATTTTTTAATGAATGACATCATTAACCATGTGACATGGAGATTTTAGCATTTAAATGGCTTTGAGGGTGGGTTTCAGTTTTTCTGAAGAAGTTCACAAGAATAAAGTGAATGAAAGTACTAATTAGTGTCCGTGCATTTTTGGTTTGGTGTAGCCATTTTTGCTTCAGTCTCTACAATCATTGCATTTTTCAAGTTTCCAGTTTGTTCAATAGTATAAGCTTATTACTACCATTGTTATATGTTTTAGACACAAAGTCAAGGAACTTGTGTTTGAACTCCTATTGTAATTGTCATATGCACAAATGTATAATTATGTAATCTTCCTTGGAGATTTTCTCCCCGAGTCTCCACTGAAAATGGGCTTCTGGCCCAGTCAGACACTGCCTGGTTATCAAATGTAAGTAAGCAAATAAATAAATAAAACTACAGATACCAAAGAACAGGATGTCAGTGTTTTATGAAGCTATGCAGCAAATTCTGGAAACAACAACAACAAAAAAATATTACATTCATCCTAAGTGATTGGAATGATAAAGTTGGTAGCCATAGTACAAGTGGAATAACAAGCAAGCTTTGCCTTGGAATGCAAAATGAAGTGGGGTATAGACTAGCAGCATTCTGTCAAGATAATCCACAGGTCATTGCAAACACTCTCTTTCAAAGGCCTAAATGATGGCTTTACACATGGATATCACCAGATAGTTGACACTAAAATCAGGCTGACAATGTATTTTGCAGTCAAAGATTTAAGAGAGCAGTATCAGTCAGCAAAAACAAGAACTGGATCTGACTGCGGCTCAAAGCATTAGCTCATCATTGTGACACTTATAATTAAATTAATTAAACAAGAAATGCATCCAGGCCAACTAGGTACACGCTCAACAATATTCCAAATTAATATGTAGTAGAGGTGAAAAAGAGATTTAAGGGGTAACCTGACTATGAGAACTCCTGAAGAACTGTGGAGAAAAGTTCATGATACTGTCCAGGAGGCAACAATAAAAAAAACATTTCCAAACAGAAGGAAATTTAAGACGGTGAAAAGGCTGACAGTGGAAGCTTTAGATGTGGCCCAGGAAAGATGCAGTATGCACAGAAATGGAGAAAGGAAAATATATCAAACTGAATGCAGAGTTTCAGAGAATAGCAAGACGTATAAGGGATCATATTTAAATGACTAATGCAATGAACTGGAAGAAGATAATAGAAAGAGAAAGACTGGATAACTCATCAAGATGATTGATAATATTAAGGGAAACTTTTCAGGCAAAAATGGGCATGATAAAATATGAAGGTGGGAGTGACTTAGCAGAAGCAAGCAGAAGTCTGGTGGGCTCAACTAGTGCCCTGTGCCTGTCCCACATACTAGCAACCTATTCACTCAGCTCTTCAAGTGAAGAGCAAAAACAAAAAGAAAGTCCATTCCTGCTACTGACAAACCAACCAGTTGGCCAGCTGCATGACACCCCCCCCCCATCCTTCCCTCCTGCCCCAGCCATTCAGGTCCCATTTCTGTACCCTTCCCTTGAGTCTCCTTCTTCACATTTAAGTGAGTGAGTAAAAAGAAAATAATTTCTTCTTTTAAACTGTAGCAAACTGCTTGCTACAAATGTAGTAAAAAGTTACTATAGTTTATACCTCACCTGCATGGAGAGCAATAGCACTCAGATTTGTGTTTAAAAAAATCTTTGTTTTAACTATATCAAACTGCTTGCTGTAAAAAGAAGCAAGCAGTTGCTACAGTTTATACCTGTATGAAGTGCTCCAGCACTCAGGTTTTATTTAAAAAAAAAATACTTTTAAACTGTAGCAAAATGAAGGCTACAAACGTAGAAACAGTTGCTACATTACTTTATATCCTGCCTGCATGGAGCAATACAGATCTTAGGTTTGAGTTAAAAAAATATTCTTGTAACCTGTAGCAAACTGCTTGCTACAAATGTAGCAAACAGTCGCTACATTTTATACCCTGCATGGAGCACTACAGAGATTAGCTTTTAGTTTAAAAAAATAAGATTTTTGTTTACTGCAAGCAGTTGCTACAGTTTAGATCATACATGGAAAGTACAGCTGTGTACACTTACCATAAATGTAGATGTTCAAGTGTATTCACTGTTGCAGTCATCACACTAGGGTTATCTGCCTGCAGTAGCCCTCAGTCAGCCAAAATACCAGACTTAGTATTTCTGCATCGGATACTGTCACTCCAGGACTGACGTCAGGTCGTCAGGAGTATAAAAACAGGCAGCTGATGCCATTACATCAGTTTTCCTTGCCCAAATGTCAGGAGCTTCCCAAATAGGCAGCTAAGTTATGGTGGGGAAAACACCACCAGTAAAAAGTAAATACCAATACCAATACCCCTGAAAGAGGTGAGTAATAGCCATAGAGAGGAGACAGAGAGAGAAACCAGGGGGCTGGAGGGAGGGAAACCAGGACTGCAACAGTGAATACACTCGAACATCTACATTTATGGTACTTGTACACAACTGTACTATGTTCTTCATGTTTCACTGTTGCAGTCATCACACTTGGGTGGATTCCCAAAGCTGAAGAAGGGTGGAGGAAGTCAAGAAGAGTTAGGGCTGGCTAGTATGCCTTGCAGGACTGCTGTTGCAAAACCTGCCCTGGATTTGGAAAAGATAGGCAGGTGGTAACGCTTGGTGAAGGTGTGTACAGAACTCCAAGTAGCAGCTTTCAGGATGTCCCTGGTAGGGACTCCCCTGAGAAATGCTGTAGAGGTAGAAGTTTCCCTAGTGGAATGTGTTCTGACCCCCTGAGGGGTTGGTTTCTCATGGTGCTTGTAGCAGAAATGGATGCAGTGTACTATCCATCTGGAAACTGTTTGTTGTGAAATGGCCTTGCCCTCTGCCCCTGTTGCAAAGCTGACTAGTACCTGGTCAGATTTTCTGAAGGGCTTAGTCCTATCAAGGTAGAATCTGAGCTGTCTGTGCACGTCCACAGAGTGCAGGATCCTTTCCCCTTTATTCTGAGGATTAGGGAAGAAAGTTGGCAAATGGATGGATTGGTTTAGAGCCACATTGGACACCACTTTAGGCATAAAGGAAGGGTTAGTCCTAAGGGAAACCCTGTCAGCATGGAAAATAATGAAGGGTTCCACATCCATAAGTACTTGGAGCTCTGACACTTGTCTAGCTGAAGTGATGGCCAGAAGCAAGGCTGTTTTCCAAGAGAGGAATTTTAACTCTGCTGATGCTGCAAGTTCAAAGGGGGGGGGGAGTGTGAGCTTTTCCAGAACAAATTTAAGGTCCCAAGCAGGGGTGGGTGCTCTCCTAGGCAGCCTTAAGTTGCTTGCCCCTCTCAGGAACTGGTTGATAAGAGGGAGTGAGAAGAGAGGTGGCTCCATGTTGTAATGAGCTGAAATGGCTGAGACATGTATCTTAATGGAGGAGAAGGACAGGCCTCTGTGGAGTAAATCTGCTAAATAATCCAGAAGTAGAGGCAGAGAGGGCAGACCTTTGCCCTTTCCTTTAGACTGAATCCAGGAGCAGTACCTTTTCCACTCATCAGTATAGGATTTTATTGTACTTGGTCTTCTGGCTTCAAGAATGATGTCCAGCACCTGTTTGTTTAGGGCTGCTGGGGGAGAATTCCAAGAATAAGCCATGCTGCAAGATTTAGGGTTTGCAGTTGCAGATGCAAAATCTGTCCCTCCTCCTGAGAGAGTAGGGTTGGGTTATGTTGCAGGTGCCAGGGTGGTACCGGTGACAGTCTGCGCAGGAGAGGGTACCAGTGTTGGCATGGCCAGTCTTGGGCAATCAGAATTGTCCTTGATCTGTCCTGTCTTACCCTGAGTAATACTCTTGAGAGAAGGGGCAAAGGGGGAAAGGCATAGATTGAGAGATTTACCCACTGAAAACAAAGGGCATCCACTTTCCAGGCCCTGCTGTGAGGGTTCCTGGTGCAGAATTTTCTGAGCTACTGGTTGTAGGGGGATGCAAAGAGATCCACCTCTGGGTTCCCCCATTTCTGAATCCAAAGGTTGAAGGTGCTGGGCTCCAGTTGCCACTCGTGTGGGTCTAGGAGATTTCTGCTTAAGTCATCTGCCAGTGAGTTTTGTTTGCCTGGCAGGAATTGAGCTTGCAGATGGACTTGCATGTCCAAGGCCATGTTCCACAGAAGCATGGCTAACTTGCAGAATGGGTAAGAGTGGGGTTCCCCCCTGCTTGTTGATGTACCACATAACTGTGGTGTTGTTTGTTTTTATTAGAAGTTATTCTGGAAAGAGAAGGGATCTGAAAGCTGTCAGGGCATTCTGCACAGCTAGCATCTCTAGTTGGTTGATGTGCAGATGAATTTGACTTGGGCTCCAGTGGCCCTGAATGCATTTGCCATCCATGTGTGCTCCCCAGGCATAGTCTGATGTGTCTGTGGTTAGGGTCTGGGCGGCATGGGGTTGAGTAAAGGGCAGTCCCTTCTTGTGGTTGAATGCTTCTGCACACCAAAGGAACTCTGTCCTTAGACAGGGTATGATAGGAATGACCATTTCCAGGTCCTGAGAATGTTGGCACCAAAGACGTTTTAAGTACCATTGAAGTTTTCTCATATTCAGTCTTGCATATGGAATTAGCAGTATACATGAGGCCATGAGCCCTAGGGCCTGCAGTATTTTTCTTGTGGATATCTGGGTTCTGGTGGCCATTTTTTTGAAGTAGGCTGTCAGACAGACTTGTTTTTCCTGAAGTGAGGAATGCCATCTGGGATGTTGTGTCCAAGCTTGCTCCCAGGAATGCAATCTTTTGACTGGGTACCAGTTTTGATTTCTTTTCGTTGATGATGTACCCCAAGGAAGTGAGAAGGTTTTTCACAAAATCATGTGCTGCAACAGGAATTCCTGACTGTCTGCCTGAATCAGGCAGTCATCCAAGTACAGGTAAATTTGGATATTTCTCTGACTACAGTAAGTAATGTCTGGAGCCAAGCATTTTGTGAATACTCTGGGTGCAGTGGATAAGCCATAGGGAAGTGCAGAGAACTGATAATGCATAGATCTGGCCCTGAAACGTAGATACTTCTGCATGACTCCCTTATAGGGATGTGCAGATAGGCTTTTTTTAAGTCTACGGTGACTAACCAGGCATCCTTGGCTAGCATAGGTAGAAGCTGCTGGAGGGTAAGCATTTTGAATTTTGGTACCACCAGGAAGGTGTTGTGAATTGAAAGATCCAGGATTGGGTGACAAGGGCCCTCTTTTCTGGGTACCAGAAAGAGTCTGGAATAGAATCCTTGGCCTATCTGTTCTACTGGAACTGGCTGAATAGCTCTGATGGAGAGCAGGGAAAGAACTTGGCTTTGAGCCTCTACCCACTGGTTTGGAGGAAGGTCTGGGAAACCTCTTGGGGTTGGCAGTGAGTGGAAGTAAAATTTGTACCCCTGGGATACAATGTTGAGGACCCATCAGTCTTGTGGGATGGACATCCAGTTTTTTGCATGAAGGGCACGTTTTCCTCCTAGGGGCACCAGCAATTGGGCAGGGATGGGGAGTGGAGTAGAGAAGTCATTGTGAGTTTTTTCTGTAAGGAGGTGGCTTACCACTCCCTGCTTCGGGGGTGGGGGCATTCCATTCCTTAGATTTCTGCATACCCTGAGACTGTAGTCTGGGTGGTCTGTTTCCCCTGGGTCTGGCTTGAGATGGCCTGGAGGGGGCTGGAAAGGACCAGTGTTTGGAAGGGCAATGCCTACTGAATCTAGGATTTGCACTTGTAAGAATTCTTTAACAGTCTGCACAGACTTAGCTTTTTCTTCCATCTTTTTAAGAACCTCTTCTGCTTTGGTGCCAAACAAACTGTCCTTGTTCAAAGGAGGCTCTAGTAACTTTGATTTGACATGGTCTGGCAAAGTCTGCTCCTTGAGCCAAGCATGTCTTCTCAGTACAGAACCAGTGACTGCTGCCCGGCAAGAAGCTTCTAGGGTGTCAAAACCACACTGCAAAGTATGCTTGCTGACTTGGCTTGCAGAGTGCATAAGCTCCTAAAATTCTTTATTTTCTGCACAGTCTGTAAATGTAGCCACTTTTTGTTTAATAGGTTCCATAATACGTTGCTGGTATTTCAGCATGTGAAACTGACAATTCAATGCTCTAATAGCAAGAGTTGCAGAGGTATATACCTTCTTACCCCATCTGTCCAAAGCTCTGGAATCCCTGTCCGAAGGGGTGGGATTCTTGGCTGTAGTTGCCTTGATACCTTTAGGCCCCTGGGAAGTGATCTCTGGGTCAGCAGTAGGATTCTTGAAAAGAAATTTGCGAGTGTCAGGTACTCTGTAGTACCTGTCTGGTTTCCTAGGGGCATGAGGTAAAGTATCAGGAGTAAGACTGGATTCCATAAAAACATCATCAACAACTTCCAGGACAGGGGGTATTGCTAAAGGCCTGTGCTGTGGCAAATCTAGGAATTCTCTGAGTCTCTTTTTGGACTGAGGCTAGCCTTGGTATTCCCAGTGGAAATGCTCTCTTAAAGTATGTAAGGTTTCACCAAAAGAAAAATCCTCTGGAGAGGAGGCAGATGGAATGGAATCCTCTACATCTGAATCCTCATAAGCAGATCAGGGTATGTCTTCATAATCAGATATCTCAGAGTCATCAGACGCCTGGTCTGTTGAAGCTGCAGGGGACTGGTCTCTTTTCCTCTTAGCAGGGGAAGGCTGACTTCCTCTAATCAGCTTAAGAAGGTCTTCTGCCATTCTAAGGATTTGTCATTGTGGTATGGGAGTAGGTGCATGTGCTTTGGTCGTCGGTTTTCTAGGTATAGCGCATACTCTAGGCCTAAGAAACTCGGTAATTTTAGATAAAAAAGAAGTTGTCAGTTTGAGTTGAACTTCGGTTGAGCGAAGAACTGCATCTGAAGCCAGTGTCTGCACAGCAGCTCCGGACCCATCCAAGGTAGAGACATCTGCAGGTTCTATAGTCGAAGAAGAGTCTTGCGGCATACCGGACTCCGAATTGGTCTCGGTGGAGGCCTGTGAATCCACTAAAGCGGGCATCAGGGGTGATCTAGTGACTAGCTTAACGGAAGCATCGTTGGCAGCTTTGGACCTATGCGGTCTGTCTCTGTCTTTATCCTTACGTTTTTTCAGAATATCGGTAGTTGGATGGCTTACCAAAGCCATTTCGGAATACGGAGATCAAGAATGAAAGAATTTAGCAACAGTGAGAGCCTGACAATGAATGGTACGGGCGTTGAACAAGGCACAAAACCGACAGCGAGGTACGTCGTGGTCTGGGCCTAAACAAGTGACGCAGTAAGAATGAAAATCTCTGTGTGGTATTTGCTTTCCAAAGACAAGACAACTGTTTTCTGACATCGGTTAGAGCAAGAAAAAAGGATCCCCAACGGGGTATTTAGCTTTAAAAGACTTCAGGATTATTCAATTTGTAAATGAAAATTTAGGTAGCTGCCGACCAGCACTTGCGAACTGCTTCTGCTTTGGGCTCCTTGGCAAGAAAGACTGATGTAATGGCGTTGGCTGCCTGTTTTTATACCACTGACGTCCTGACGTCAGTCCTGAAGCGACAGCATCGATGCAGAAACACTAAGTCTCTGGTATTCGGGCTGACTGAGGGCTACATGCAGGCAGATAACCCTAGTGTAATGACTGCAACAGTGAAACACGAAGAACATCATTACAGCACTTAGGTTTGACTGCAAAGGCAATACTGGCTTTTAAAAGTCAGTGTTGCACTAAAAAGTGATTAGGATGATGGATGGCTAATTGCACCCCGTAAAAGTTTGTGTCCAGGGCAGTTTCCCCTCTCACCTGCCCTAGCTACACTACTGGAAGCAAGTAATATTAAGAGAAGGTGACAAGAATATACTTATTAATAAAAAGACCTTTTCTATTAACTGAAAGGATTCAAAAGTCAATTCACAGAACTGATCTTGCCCCAGGTGAATAAAGGAGTAAACATCCTGTGCCTTAAAATCCAGTGCAGCAATAATATTGTCTGATGCACAATATCTTTGCAGCATGGCATCAGAATTTTTAGTTACTCTAACAACAGGTCTATTTTTATTTCTGCTCCTGAAAGGAGTTGCAGTAATTACAGTTTGCTTTGCTGTTTCAACCGCAGCTTACAACCTTTTCCTCCAGCTGGAAAAATACTTCCATCTTCAGTGGAAGCATGCAAAACAGCATTTCCTATAACAGCTACATCTCTCTATTCATCCATTCAGTTGGCATCTTCTCCACAACCACTGGAACACAACCACCTGCCTTCTGACTTTCCTGTATGCACTGCTCTACAGCTTCTCATCAGAACAGAGCAGTATTATCTTCCACTTCTTGTTACTGCATGATTGTACAAGTTACTGTTCATTATGCAGTCCACCATTAGACAATCCATAATCCATTAGGATAATAATACCCACTTGTTAACTTGACTCTTAGTCCCTTTTCAGGGGCAAGCCAGAAGTAATGTCTGGTTAAGTGGCTTGCTGAAGTTCACACAGTAGGTAAATGAGGGTTGATGAATCAAACCCTAGACCGCAGGAACTACAGCTCACAGCCTTAATCTTCTGCAACAAGTGCCTGAGAGTGCCTGCCCTGTGTAAATATCCACTTTTTCTGAAAAAAAATTGCAAATACAAATCACTAGTGTTACACAGCATAGTATCAGATTTCTTGCTTGTGGCCATCTTTTTCACAGTCAGTAGCCCTCTAATAGTCTAAAAGAGTAGGGGAATTTCCACACTGTTTAGCCAGATTTACCCTAGTTAGTACAATGTTCTCCGGTTCGATCCTCGGCTGGGGTGCCTTCTGTGCAGAGTCTGCATGTCCTCCCTGTGGTCGCGTGGGTTTCCTCCGGGTGCTCCGGTTTCCTCCCACATCCCAAAGACATGCTGCAGGTGGATTGGACACTCTAAATTGGCCCTAGGTGTGCGTGTGAGTGTGCCTTCTGTGGAAGGTTGGGCGCCGGGCTGGCAACTCGACACCGTAAAACTCCACTGCCATTCAATGTGCGGACAAGGTGATCCGCTGTGGCGACCCCTAACCGGGAAAAAGCCGAAAGAAGAAGAAGAAGAAGACCCTAGTTAGTACAATGTATCCTGGGTCTCCCATAAAAAGAGACTGCTGGTATAGTGACCTATAGTAGGACCTACTTATTTAGCAAACAGTAAATAAATAAATAAATGCAATAAATAAATAAATAAATAAATAAATAAATAAATAAATAACTGCAATTTTAACATTACTACAAAAACATAGAGCAAATAGGGCTCCTGACACTTGAGTCTGTGATTTTTTTCAAAGATATGCAAATAAACATACAGAGAGAGAAAGTGTGTGTGTGTGTGTGTGTGTGTGTGTGTGTGTGTGTGTGTGTGTGTGTGTGTGTGTGTGTGTATTTCTGAAACTAACAAAACCTTGCAAACTGAAAGTACTTTGTGACGTACTGTTTTTTATTCTGTGTTTAAGTGATCAGGTAACACTTTATAAAAACAAATCTGTCAAAACTTCTGCAACATTGTGAAAAATATATATGGCTGTATCATTTTGCTTAAACTGTAATCCCAAAGATAAAAGCCATATTTTAAAGTTTACTCATTTCAAGTGTTGCCAGTAGCCGTGTTGCTGTTCATGTTAATATCTCATATATGCAAACTGCACAAAGCATTGAAAATAAACAGTGGTTCATATTTTGCTAAATCTTCTATAGTACTGATACACAGTGATATCATTAGTACTATTAAAAGCATTTATCAGAATATAAACTGTTCATACAGTACTGGTTTTAATGGACAGTCCTGGGGAATCCCCTTTACTTTGTGTACTTATCCCATGTGACTCCAGTAACAAATGATGCTATTATTACTGTTTAACATTTTCCTAAAATTACTTAAATTCACTGTATCCATTAAATATTCTTAAAGAAAATACACACTCAAGAGTCAATTTATCAAGTGCTGCTTCTGGAGTAATGAAATTATGCATCAGTTTGTTCTTTTCTCTTTAGTACTATGAAATGTTTTCTTAAAAGACAAAGATTATCGTCCATCTTCCTGCTTCTGAAAGCCGAGGATTAGGCATTACTCTTCCTCCACTTTATTTCTTGGATTTATTTCATAATAACAGCTTATCAAACTGATTTTAACAAGGTCCCCTTCTCTCCTTTTCTATAATAAAGAACTTGTCACACGTACTAACTTTCAGGATTCTCCCAGAAAGATGCATTGAAATCTTATCCCTGTGATGTACCATCTAAAGTGAGTGATCTCCAGCACTTGGGATGTGCTCCCCTACAAAGGAGTTACTTTGAGTTATCAGTTGCTGCCCTTCGGAAGCCTCTTGTTATACCCTACTGGTTTATCCTGCTACTCTCTCCCTCTACTCCTCACTGAAGAAACTTATTTTAACTGTACTGTGTTATGAAATATGTTTCATCTATCCATGTCCTAAACAGCCTGTGATCTTTTCAACTGAAAATGCCTCAAACGACACTTTTCAGGCACTTGACACTAACGCTAATTAATACTAATTCACTGCTGTAAATGCTTTGTAGGTAAAATTATTAATTACCTTCTCCTTTCTTCATAGCTTATGTAATCAACAGTTTTTTTAAATTCTTGGACCTCTGACAGTATGTTTCAGCTTATTTTTAAGCTTAGTAATACTCTTAGAAGATTGTAAGCAATGCCCTTCCATATAAAAGCCAATCCAACACAAGCACTAAAAACCTTAGAAAGCACTTAGTTTGTCAAGGGAGGGCAGAAAGGGCTGGACAGTGCAGTTGTGTAAGCTGAACTTACCATAGCAGTAGATGTTCGAATGATCAATGCTGTAGTAGCCTTAGCTATATGGGTTATATCCTGCCATGGATATAACAGCCGGCCAGCTTCCAAAGTTTCAGAGCAGTTTCATATGCTCAAACTGTCAGGCAACTTGAGCTGAACTGACTAGAAGGGAAGTTTGTGTTCAAAACCCTTCAGAGTTTTCCTGCAACAGATAGAGAGAGGTTGTATCCTGAAAGGACAGTGGTAGGAACAAAGAAAAAATGTCCACACCCTGGTATAAAAAACATACAAAACAACAAAGGGGATGGAGGGAAGGATTGGCTACTGCAGCAGAGATCCTTCGAACATCTACTGTTATGGTAAATTCAACTTACACAACTGTACTATGTTCATCATGTTGATCACTGCTGCAGTAGCCTTAGCTATATGGGTAGATTACCACATCTAACTACATTTGGGAGGTGGAGGGAGAAGGGTCCAGGAGCCCCTAAGGATTGGTCCTAGCAAAGCCTGAGCTGGACCTAGAGAAGGAATCAAGCTTATAATGTTTTGTAAAAGGATGTATGGAGGGCCAAGTTGCTGCTTCTAGAATACTTCTATAATTCAGCTCTTTCCAAAATGCCATAGATGAATCCAAGGTCCTGGTAGAGTGGGCCTTGACCCTGCCTGAAATAGTTTTGTTATGGTGAGTATGACAAAAATTAATATCCTTAGACAACCACTTGGAGACAGTTTGTTTTCACACAGGATGCCCCTTTTCATACCTTCAGAAGAAATGATTAATTGATCCCAAGATCTGAAAGATTTAGTTCTGTCAAGATAGTAGCTGAATTGTCTGTGGACATCCAAGGTATGGAGTATCCTTTCTCCCTAATTTTTAGGTTCAGGAAAGAAAATGGGGAGCTGGATAGTTTAGCATAAAGTAAACTCAGACACCACTTTAGACATAAAATAAGGAATAGTTCGCAAAGAAACACTGTCCCTATGGATAATAAGATAGGGTGACTTACCATAAGAGCTTGCAACTCAGATACTCATCTTGCAGAGGTCACAGCAATCGGTAAAACTGTTTTGCCTGCTAAGAACCTCAAGTCAGAGAGTTAGCTGGTTCAAATGGAGAAAGTGTTAGATTCCCTTACACAAAATTAAATTCCTAAGGAGGGGCCACTGGTTTTCTTGGGGGCCTTAAATGCAAACCCCCTTTCAAGAAAATGCTGACATGAGACTGCATTGAAAGAGGAGGATCCAGGGGTAAACATGCGGAAATCTCTAAGAAATAATCTTTGACAAAGGAATAAAAAAAGCCATAGGATAGTAACTCACAAAAATATTGTAAAACCAGAGAACAAATAGTCCTGAATGGGTACTGGTTATATTGTTATCACCAATTAGAAAACCTTTTCCATTTGCTAAGATATGATTTTCTAGTAGCAGGCTTTCTTGCCTTCATTAGTACCTGCTGCATGCCCTCACTAAACAGGTGTCTAAAAGGAATTAAGACCCTTTTACCTGGTCAGTTACTTGGAAATGATTAATGTCAGCATATATCAAAACCCCCTGTTTTTGTGTGAGTAGATCCAGTCTGTGAGGAAGCTTCTGGTAATTGCCCTTGGCCATTTCCAAAGGAAGGGAGAGCCACTGTTGCCTAGGCTTGAAGGGAATCACCACAGTGATCTTGGAGGATTCCTTCTGAATCTTCAGAACTACCCTGGATTTTTGCAGAAAGGGTGGAAAAGCATACATAAACATTCCTGTCCAAGGAAAAGAAAAGACATTTGTCTTCCAGGTCTTTTTGCATGGAGTCCTGGAACAGAATCTTGCCAGTTGATTGTTCAGCAAGGAGACAAAGAGGACTGCCTAAGGAACTCCCACAGATGGATTAAATCTTGGAAGACCCCCTGATCTAGTTTCCATTCATGAGGTTTTGCTCAGGTCCTGCTCAGCTTGTCTGCCACACAGTCTTGCTCTGACAGAATGTAGGATGCCTGTAGAGTGAGATTGCGCTGTGAAACTATATTCCAAGTTAACATGGCTGGTCTGTAAAGGGGTATGACCAGGTTCACTCTTGCTTGTTGATGTATCACATGACTGTGGTATTGTCTTTAACCATTTCAAGATCTTTTAGAGAGCTGAGTGCCTTGATCAGGGCAAGCATCTCTTTGATATTGATGTGTTTGCATCTGTCCTTGGTGTCCCATACACACTGCACTTTTATCCCTCCTAAAACTGCTCTCCAAGCAAAGTCCGAAGCATATGTGGTGACTGGCTGCTTTGGAGCAGGGAGGGAGAAAGAGAGACCTGTATTTAAGGGCATCTGCTGTATCCACCAAAATGTTTCACTTCTGATAAATCCCAGCACTGTGATTTGAAAAGATAAAGGATATTGTTGCTGGGACCAAAGAGATTTTAGATACCAATGTATCTTTCTCACGTGGAGTTTTGCCAGAGGCATCATGACAGTCACAGGTGCTATGAGACCCAAAATCCTGAGGTATTCCCTCACAGTGACAGAAGTCTGAGTGGAAAAAAGCTAAAAATAGATCTAGATCTATTTTTTTCCTGTGGAAGAAAAGCTCTTTGAACTGTGATGTCTAGTTGACATCACAGAAACACAATTCTATGAGAAGGAGTCAAGAAAAACTTTTGAATATTCTCTTGGAATACCAGCTAGTGTAAGAGATCTCCCACCCAAGAGGGAGTTCCTGAAACTTTGAAAAAGACTCTGTAAAGATAAGTACACCATCTAAACATGGAAAAATGTGGCTACCTTGTAGCCTGCGTTGAGCTACAACCAGAGCTAGACACTTTGTGAACACTCTTGTTTTAGTGGATAGCCCAAATGGCACACAAAGCCTTAAGATAACCTGAAGTCTAGATGAATAAGGGATGTGACGATAAGCATATTTTAAGTCTAGTGTTACAAAGAAACTTGAAAGAGGAAGAAGAGGTGACAGGTTGTGAAGTATCATAATTATGAATTACGGTTCTATCACAAACAGGTTTAGGAAAGAAAGATCAAGAACTGATCTTCAAGCATTTCCTTTCTTTGGCACTAAGAACATCCTTGAACTCTTCCCCATCTTGGAAGGAGGAACTGGTCCTATCAGTCCTTGGGACAGCATGAGATAAAGAACAAGCGGAAATAAAAGAGTCTACTCTGGAGGATGAAGAATGATCCCCTGTAAAGCCACTGCCATCTTTAACCTTGATGAAACAATTTATTGTCAAAGAGTAAAAGGGAGATTCACACTTCTGGAAGAAAAAATGGGCCATGGTGAGAGGGTATCACATCTCTTGAATAGTCATTCAGAATTGTTGGACTGGCCTTGATTTTGGGAGGTTTGGGAATTGTTTTTGGAACACTTGCCATTTCTTCCTAAATACCTGTTTACCTGAATTTTGTTGAAACCATTTATTCTGTTTTTTTGCCAAAAGTGGATGAAGAAATAGAAAATTCCTTGGGCAATTTGGAAAAAGAGGGCTGAAAAATCTTAGATTCCGTGAATCAGCTTGCCCCTTTCATCACACTTTTTGATCACCTCTGCTGCAGAGGGGCCAAACACTAAATCTCTATCCAGGGGAGAATTTAAAATCTAATTTTTACATCATCTGGGAGGTTCTGAGAATGCAGTAATGCAAACCTCATTAAAACAACACCAGTGGCTAGAGCCTTGGAGGAAGTATTCATAGTCATACACACACTTTGCAAACAATGAGTAGTGATCTGTGCAATAGAAGAAACTAAGTTATTTAAATTGGATTTTTCCTCAGAAGAAGAAACTGCAGATAAAACATTCCTCATACTTTTACAGTTTGTCAGCACAGACTTTAACATATGAGCTGACAATTCAAAATTCTGAAAATCAATGTTGCAGACGTATGCACTTTTTCCCCATACCTATCCATATGTTTCCATCCTTATCAGTGAGAGAAGAATTGGAATTAATTAAGTGCTTGGTAGCAGTGAGATCAACTAAAGATATAGCTGCTGGGTCAGATTTGGGACTAGTTTATAAGAATCTAAAAGACTGAGGAACTTTATCTATCCTATCTGCCTTTTTAGGGGCAGCTGGCTGACTATCAGGAAAAATGCAGGAAGTACCATACACATCCTCTAAAGCACACAGAACAGGAGAAATGGTTATAGTTTCTGGAAAATCCTTCTGTAACAATTCATAGTATTTTCCATGAGACCAGGAAACCTCAGTGTTCTACTTCTCCCACTGAAAACGCTGGCACATTCTAGGAATAAACCAGCAAACAAGGCACGCACGTAGGACTAGTGGTGCTCGGTCCAAACCACGTCAATAAATACAAAATGAAGGGACCAGCACTCAAAGGCAACAAATAAAAACTATTTTATTAGATTGTATAAACAACCTAATCAAATTACACAAACCGGTTTCGGCTAACACAGCCTTTCTCAATGTGACTTATCCAAAAAATGTAAATTCAGCCCATAATGCATCCAGCTACTCAATTTATACTCACTTCTTAAAGTGGTATATTCCTTATTCATTTAGTGATTCTTGCTGCTTAACTACTCATAGTACAACCATCTTGCATAAATAGATTCACCAAAAATGACATATTTTATACAATAATGTATAATGTAAATATTAATAAATCAATCAACATATAAATTATAGTAATTAATATTGTGAAATCTATTTCACGCAGCTAATAAGAATAATATGCTTGATGTAGATTATGTTTTATTATGAGAAAACCATATTATTTCAAAAGATTAGAATTATTAAATGTATGTTCTCACTGACAATTATGTGCCTATTCTAAATAGTGGTGGGGTCCGTTGTAGTTGTTGTGAAAAATGAGAATTGTTAATGTATCTGGAATTCAATACCAGATTAACTCAATATAGCTCTAGTGTGGATGTAATCTGCCTAGCATTTATTTTTCATATTCTGATTACATTCCATTTATTTTTTGACACAAAAACCAGGTGTCCTAATTTGCTTGTGAATAAACCAATAGGGGTTGAACCTGTAGGTCACAAATGCCAAATATATAGTTTGATGCTTTGCATTGATGTTGGTCCAAATGTGCATTTACTCTAGATGTAGTCACAATACATCTCATGTACAACGAATTAGATCACTATTTTTGGGTGTATCCTAGCTGGATTTCTTATCACCAGATTTAGTTTATTAACATATGTTATTGGAATTAAACCGACCTCATAATTAAGAGTGAGTGAATTTCATTCAAAATCTAAAAAATACAAGATATTGCGAGTGATTTTGTCACCAAATTAGACAACATAAGACCTAAAAAATACCCTTACGGTGGCATTTGTAACAAGCAGTTGTCAGAAAAACCACTGAAGTTAGGGTGGTTCCACTGATTGTAAGGGAATTTTGGAATTACAATAAAATATTTATTAAAAATCTGGGCTCACATATCCTTACGGTGGTTGGTTATTAGACTATACCAAACTTGACTCCACTTATTGTAAGGATATTAAAATTAATAATTCTTTTGCTAGGGTTGGTTGGTTGTGTCCAACTACATGGTGTATATTGCACCAAGAAAAATAAATAATCGAAAAAGTTCAACAATAATTTGGTCGGGTTTAATGACAATAAACATTAAAAACTATTTTATAAATAATCTCGGATACATTCAAAACACATATTAAAATTTATATATAACATTTGGATTAGTAGTGCAGTTTGGACACCATCATGCAAAACATGGATTTAAATGATATCTTAAAAGGCCTGTCTGCATATAAGGACAATTTAGAAGTTTTTGGGCTCAATTTGGACCATACACCTATGAATGAGAGTAATAATATTTCAAAGGACAAATGTATACAGGTCTTTACTAAGCTACAACGACAAATGAAAGCTTTTAGGACCAATATTTGGCATTTGAAATCATTCAAAGCATACAAAATCAAGGACATAACTCCAAGAGGGCTCCGTATTAAGTTACAACCTCTTGTTTCTAATATAGACCAAGAATTAAGGCAAGATTGGGCTAAGGCACAACATCAGGCATCAATGTTACTCATAGATTGCCTTATCAAGTATTATGAAAGAAATATTGAGACCCTTACTCCAGAATTACATAAAACCTGTTCTGAAGTTGAAACTTTTTCTGGGACCACTCATTATCAAGATCAGTTAACACAATTATCTAAGGAATTAGAGAATATTGAAACAGATCTTAAGAAAAGGAAACTACACAAATTTAATCGGGATTTAGGAGATTATGAACAAGATATACCTTTTGTCACCATGAAGAATGTTAGATTCAATGATGACACATTCAAACCTTCTAGGGGTAGGAAGCGACCCAGACCCATTCTAAAAAAACAAGACAATAGAAATCTGGTCACCACGGATGATGATTATTCATCCACTACGAAAGGAGATGTTTCCTCCAACCAGGCGTCCCCAGTGGCTAAAAGAAAACAGTCCATCCCTTTAGGGGGCAGACACGTAGAGGAGGCAGGAAGCACAAGCATAAATACAGAAAGAGGTACAACCAGTCTACAGACACTACTCAAACAAATCACAACACAATAAATAATGTCTTAAATATTTCATCAGTCATATTAACAGAATGTCAATATAATGTACTTAATAAAGGACTAAATTTTGTACCCACAGCACCAGTGTCTGAACACTCATTTGTAGAAGATATTAATAATTTTTGTAGAAACCTTAACCTAAAGCTATTTTTTTCAGACACTACTAATTCTCAAAGATCTACAGGTTTTAAATTTGGCAAATCGTCATTTATGCCCCCTATGGATAAATATGTATCCACATTCAAGGAGTGTGTATTAAGGGATTTACATTTTTTAAAAAATATGGACAGTTTACGGAACAATCTGAATCAACAAGAACGAGAAGCATTAAGGCAACTACAACAAAACAAAAATATTGTAATAACTAATGCAGATAAAGGTGGTGGCATTGTGGTCATGGATTATACCAAATACAAGGCAGAGGCAATGAAACAGCTATCTGATTCTAGATTTTACATTAAGATGATAATAGATCCTACTTCCAATTTTAAATCAGAAATAGATTCATTTCTTGATTTAGCAGAAGAAGAAGAAATTATTACATCAAAAGTGGTTAACCAACTCAAAGTTCAAGAACCCATGCCTCAATTTTTTTATTTAACACCTAAGACACACAAGGATTTAAACAACCCTCCTGGAAGACCCATAGTGTCAGGTCATGGGTCTTTAACTGAGCCCTTATCTGCTTTTCTAACTGAATATTTCAAACCACTACTGTCCATGGTAAGATCCCGGATTCAAGACACCACACAATTCCTGAACATTATTGAAGATTCCCAATTGGAGGAAAATTGGCTCTTGTGCACGTTAGATGTAACATCACTATATACAAGTATCCCACATCCAGCTGGCATTCAGGCTGTAACATACTGGCTAACAGAATCAAAATTATATCCAACAGGATTTAACAACTTTCTTATTCAATTAACTAAGTTTGTTCTACAAAAAAACATCTTTTATTTCGAGGGAATTCCTTACTGGCAAATTAAGGGTACAGCAATGGGAGCTTCCTTTGCTCCCATTTATGCCGATCTTTTCATGGGATATTTGGAACTACATTTTATCTATGACAGTGAGCGAAACATCTATTTGGAACATATGGACATATGGACATATGGCGGAGATATTTAGATGACTGCTGGTTGGTGTGGCGGGGTAGCAAGGATGTTCTTACCAAATTTGTGGCATATCTCAACCAAAACCCATGGGATATAGAATTTACGATCAATATTGGATATACAGAAATTGTGTTTTTGGATGTTTTAGTCAATAGACTTGCGGATCATACTTTATCAACAACAATATATCGGAAGTTTCCGCAGTACAACACGATTCTGCATGCAACAAGTTCTCATCCCCGCCACATCATTACCAACATCCCTAAATCACAATATATGCGTCTAAAAAGGATTTGTTCATCTAATACAGAATACTCCAAAAGAACTACCGAGTTAACCGCCAGATTTGTAGACAGAGGATATAACATAAATCGACTCAACCAAACAGCTGCACAAATTGACAAAAAAAGTCGTGATGATCTGCTCAAATACAATAGATCTACAGAAGGGCTTCAGTCAGCCAAACAACCGATTAGGCTGGTTACTACATATGGTAACAACACCAAATGGTTCAGACAAATTGTTGATAAACATTGGGGTACATTACAGTCCAACTCATTTCTTCGAGACATTCTCCCTGATAATTGTTCATTTTCCTATCGGAGAGGACGGACCATCCAGTCGAATTTTGCACATTACAAACGTCATTTTCCTGGTATAAAACACCAGACCACATTGTTTGGAGACACACTGGTTGGCTGTTACCCATGTGGACACTGCAGTTTATGCCAACATATCTGGAAAACTAAAGAATTTACCAGCAAAAATACATAAAAAATCTTTAACATTAAAACCTTTGGCAACTGCAGTTCAGATTGGGTGATATATCTGGCACAATGCTCGTGCTCTGCTTTCTACGTAGGCCAGACATCTAGGCCAATGAGAATTAGAATCAGCGAGCACCTAAGTTCCATTAGAAATAGGCGTATAACCAATGCCTTATACAAACACACTAGACAACATACAACAGCTTTGTTTCAGTTTATTATCATTGACAGAATACAATTACATAGAAATTTCAAAATGGGGTGGCACAGTAGACTAAACAATATGGAACAAAGATGGATTACCACACTTGGGGCCCTTTTTAAACCTGGGCTTAATGAATATCATGTACATGAAGGATAAATGCTAGGCAGGTTACATCCACACTAGAGCTATATTGAGTTAATCTGGTATTGAATTCCAGATACATTAACAATTCTCATTTTTCACAACAACTACAACGGACCCCACCACTATTTAGAATAGGCACATAATTGTCAGTGAGAACATACATTTAATAATTCTAATCTTTTGAAATAATATGGTTTTCTCATAATAAAACATAATCTACATCAAGCATATTATTCTTATTAGCTGCGTGAAATAGATTTCACAATATTAATGACTATAATTTATATGTTGATTGATTTATTAATATTTACATTATACATTATTGTATAAAATATGTCATTTTTGGTGAATCTATTTATGCAAGATGGTTGTACTATGAGTAGTTAAGCAGCAAGAATCACTAAATGAATAAGGAATATACCACTTTAAGAAGTGAGCATAAATTGAGTAGCTGGATGCATTATGGGCTGAATTTACATTTTTTGGATAAGTCACATTGAGAAAGGCTGTGTTAGCCGAAACCGGTTTGTGTAATTTGATTAGGTTGTTTATACAATCTAATAAAATAGTTTTTATTTGTTGCCTTTGAGTGCTGGTCCCTTCATTTTGTATTTATTGACATTCTAGGAATAGTCTCAGAGAAAGAGAACCCCCCCCCCCCCCCCACAGGGAGAATCAGAAAGTGAACTCTCCTCTGAATCTGAATAAGAAATATGAGGAAAAAGGTCTGTATCCACCCCTGCATCTTCTTGTTCAGATTGAGAATCTTGAATCTCTTCAAGAAAAGAGGAATCCCTCTTTCTTTTACCAGAAATTAGTTTACAAAAAGGATCAATAGCCTGAATTAAACCTTGAGCCAGACTGAGTAAACTACTCCTATCCAAAGAAATTTGATGAGTAGATACCTGCTTGGTTTTCTGTTTCTTTTGGAAAGGAAAACAGCTGCTTCCCCAGGGATGAGCATAGCATTTGACACAACCCTGTTCCCTTCCCCAGGACTGACAAAAGTGGCTCTCTCTTGCCCACTGAGGGGACCCTAACAGCCTCACAGGACGTGGTTAACCCCCAGTCGATAGTGGCTGTAGGTGCTACATCACAGGGATCTGGGTAAAAGATGAATGGTCTGAGGTAAAAACAAATGGCCACAGCAGAATCACCCACCTGCAGATGAGGCAAACTATTAGCCTGTTATGGTGGCAAAGGCTCTTAACTTAACTTTTTCTTTGTGTGGCTGAAAGAAGGACCGGCCATGGGACCGGTAGTCCGTTCCATGCTCAAGCCAAAAATGGTGCCTCTTTCCTGTGGAAGACAAGCAACAAATGCTGGTAAACACTATCAGTGCACAAAAGGTACTTTCTGACAGAAAAAACACACTGTAAAAAGCACTTTAAAACACTATGCCAGCCCCAGAAAAGAAAAATAAACACAATTTCTCCACAGAAAAAAATGTTTTACATTCTCGAGGCTATCCATTAAAACATAATACTTCTAGCTTTAAAATAACTTTTCAGAAGAGGAAAGTAATAAGACATCAACAAAATGAAGAAAATGAAAGTGTTTTTTTCCCTAAAGGGAACTTATCTGCCAGTCAAAGGAAAGCACAAACCAACCGTCAGTCCTCGAAAGCCTGAAAGGAGCATACTCCACACATGCAGTAAAGCTACAGGGGACTTTGCACCCAAACCTGGCTTTTAGTCAGCTCAGCATGAGCTCTATAACAGTCTGGGTGTGGAGAAGGTACCCTGAAGTGCAGGAAGTTGACCAGTTGTTTTATCCTTGGCAGGATATAACCCATATAGCTAAGGCTTAGGTGTGACATTAAACTGTTCTCTTTGTTTGTGCTGGTTACAAAATAAGCTTTCACAGAATGGTGGGAATATGCCAAGCATACCTAATATGGAGAGAACATTTGAGAAGGCCAACCCACTTAGTTTCTTAACCTTAAATTATCATCAGTTCCTCCTTTCCACTTTTCTAAAAAAAAAAAGTTTGCTAGAATCTACCATTGCTAGAATCCCCTTATGCTCTGACTCAGTGTGCTTCTCAAACAATTTGGAAATATAGAGCTGATAAGTATATTTTTTGGCACTTTTTAACTGTACAAAGCTCTGCATTGTCTTAATTTTTGCTTGACTGAATTATTTATATATTTGCTGGCATTGTTTTCTGATACTCTAAGTGCCTCCATCTTGATTTTTTCCTAATTTACTGCTTTCTGCACTTGTTTGTAATAATTTTTTAATTTAACTGCATTTATTTAAACTGTATTTGCTTTAATATTGCTACACACTCAAGTGTGCTAGCTTGCACTGCATTGAATTGTTTTTACTGCTTTTCTGTAAAAAAAAGTTCTAAGCTTGTTTCCTACCTTTCCTGTTACTAGTCTAGTCCAGACACAGATTTGCTGTATCCAGGACTGTTTGTAAGCTTCTTAGCCCCCAAGCCTTTCTGTGTTGGAGGGAAGCCTTCTAGCTTATCAGTGGGAGTGGTAAGCACTAGGTACCCTATCTACCACAAGAGGAGTCGTTTCTAGCACAGAAATTGTAGTTTATTGGCCATTTGGGCAGTTTTTCCATCCCTTTTAACTTTCTGGTTTAAAAGCCCACATTTCCGCGGGTCTGCATTTGTTTAAGCTCCGTGCAGCGGCTGAGGTAAACTATTACTGGTGCCAGAAATTCTGCCCTTCAGTTTTCCCTTAGATCTTGCTAGTTCTTTCTCTCTTGCACTTCAAATAGCCTAATCGCTTTGCACTTCAACAGTTTTTTGTAGCAATTATTGTAGCACACCTAAGTGCCACCAGCACTAGTCATTCTTCATGGAAATAACTCCAGTACTTAGTAGTTATGACCACCCCTCCTGGCATGATTAAAGGGCAGTTCCTTGTGCTTTCTCCTGTTAACCTGTTGCATTTGGGCATTCTGAGGCAGTGCAGCAACTGCCTCATGTGCACAGACAGAACTCTCCTCTTATCTCCCAACACTCAGATTTGTGAGAGATGCACTTATATCACCAAATTGGAAGCAATGCACTCTCCAGCCAAGACTGGACTAGCTGCTCAGGAGGAGAAGGTCAACACCTGCACCACACCACACCACATGGAATACATAGCCTAATCCAACAAGAGAAACCAGGAACCAAACAAGAAAAACTGATGGAGGTTCAGGAAGCACGCAAGTCCAGTATAAACCACACAGCTAGTAGCAACCACCAAGGATTCATTGAGTAAAAAGAGCCCCCAAGTGCTTTCGTCTTACATCAAGACTTCATCAGAGTTCTGATTTCAACAACTGACTAAGTTTCTGGTGTCATTCTGAGGGGATCCAGTATCTGTCTCCTTGGGATGACATGACTGACAGACCTTGATGCTTTGCCAGAGATGGCCTGCATCTGTCTCCCCTGGTTTTCGGGGTACTGGCTAAGGCTCTTGCCACGCATATAGTGCCTTTTTTAGGTTGTGTTCCAAAGACTAAATTACCACTGTAACAGGCATAAATAAATGCAATCTGAGAGTCATGCTGCTCAACACTAGAAGTCTAAATCTCAAGATGCACTCGCTCGAAGTACTCCTCAAAATGGAGAACATCGACATTTGTGCTGTAATGGAGACCTGGTTTAAAGCAGCAGAAAGCACCCCTGTGCTACCAGGCTATAACTCATTCCACACCTTTCGGCCCCAAAACATGGACTGAAGCTCCAACGGCGGTGGTGTCTCCATATTCATAAAGGATATGCACATTTCCAGACTAGTAGCCCAGCATAATGCATCTGAGATACTTCAGGTGCAACTAACATTGAGTAAGATGGAAATCCAGGTCATAGCCTGCTATAGGTCCCCAACTATGTCCCTAGATTCTGACTCCATGTTCCTAAGCACCCTGGAATCTGTCAAGTTCCAACCCAACACTCTCTTACTAGGAGACTTCAACTACCTTTCCATCAACTGGGAAAAATACTCAAGCACCAATACACTGGCCCAACGCTTCCTGGAATTCATCAGTTCCAATGCCCTGGACCAGCTCATTCTGATCCCCACTAGAGGAAGCAACATCCTTGACCTGGTTATTACTAACATGGGCAACTGTTGCTCTACACCAGTAGTCAATCCCTCCCTTGTCAGATCCGACCATAAACTAATCACCATGGAAATCCGCATCTCACCCACACCCTCTGCAAAGGTAACTACTTTGAAAAACTTCTCCAAAGCTGACATTGGACTCCTAAAAACAGAGGTGGCAAACTTCATGGCACCCATGCCAATGGAAAATAGCTGCATGACTGCCAAATCATACACCAATGCACTGTACGAACATGTACATAAATGCATGGAACTAGTCATACCCAACAGAACCAAGATGTTCTCCTCCAAAAAAAGGAAGCCAATCTGGTGGTCCCCTGCCATTAATAAACCCTACAACAGAATGAAGAAACTGTTGCAGAAAAAAGTGAAGTCCCAAGACTGAAAAAACTCCCTTATTAGCCTCAACAAAAAGGTGATATCCCTCATCAAATCCTCTAAAGCCAACTATGAAGGCAGAATTGCGGCAGACATTAAAAACAATCACAAAGCCTTCTATAGCTATATCAAGAACCTCCATGTCAATATCCAGATTTGCTCTGAGTTGCTGCACAATGGTATCTGCTATACTGAGCCAATAGATATTGGCAATATTCTGTCTGACAAATTCAGTGCCAACTTTTCCCCTCTCTCCCTTCCTAAAGGACCAATCACAATACCGGAAGAATGCCAGGCACCCAGCATTATTGCAGCACAGGTTAAAGCTGCATTGTCCAAGGCCAAGAATACAGCTTCCATGGGACCCAATAATATCCCTGGCTGTGTTCTACATGAACTACAAAGAGAACTGGCACCACATCTGTGTGCCCTATTCAGTCACAGCCTCATCTCAGGTTTTGTCCCTACTAAATGGCGCACTGCTACAGCCATCTCTTTCCATAAAGTGGGAGCGTCTACAGACCCTGGGAATTATCTCCCCATTAGCTTGAGGAGTCTGATATGTAAAGCTATGGAGCACATCATCATGGACCTGATTAACAAAGATATAGGAAATCTCCAAACTCTAGACCCCACACAATTTGGCTTTATGAAAGGGAGCTCATGCCTGTTCAACTTGGTTGACTTCTTTAATTCAGTCACCAGGGCTGTGGATGAAGGTAAGGCAGTGCATACAGCCTACCTCAGTCTGGCCAAGGCCTTTGATACCATTCCTCACTCAGGAATTATTGACAAACTAACCAAACTAGGCATCAACCCCTATATCACTAGTTGGGTTGCAAACTGTCTCACAGATAGAACACACAGTGTGAAAGGAGCGGACTCCAAGTTAGAGTGCCAACCAGTCACGAATGGAGTCCCACAGAGATCGGTCCTGGGTCCTCTCCTGTTCGGCATCTACTTCTCAGAATTCCTGGCCAACACAAAGGAACTCTGGCTGACCAAGTTCGCAGATGACTGCAAACTGGGAGCCATTATTAATCCCCCAAGTGATGCAGACATCCTACAGAAGGACCTCACTGAGACCACTGACTGGTGTTGAAACCATGGCCTTAAGCTTAACGCCAAAAAATACATCGTCATCCCATTAGGTAAAAACTCAGTTCCCACTAATTACCAGATTGATGGGAGCCCACTGAACACTGAAGGTGCTATAAGAGATCCGGGGACGCAGGTTGACAGCAACCTCTCCTTCAACCACCACATTGCCACTGTGGTCAGAAAGTCCTTCTATGTGGCACATCTCATTACCAAGGGTTTTGCATCCAGGAAGAAAGAGGTCATCATCTCTCCACTCTTCCCTCAGTAGACCAATCATTGAGTATAATGCCCCATTTGGCATATACCTCACTAAGACACCTGCAACAGCTGGAGAGGCCACAGAAGTACCTCATGAAGAGGATCCTAGGCATTAAACACAAGTGCTACATGGACAGACTCAAAAGACTCCAGCTATTCTGTCTCATATCACCTACTTAGAGGTGATCTCTGCTTACCGTACAAAGCCATGCCTGACCCAGCTCTGTTAGAAATGCTACATCTAAAGAAATCCCAATCCCTCCACACCACATGCTTCAGAGACCTCAACCTCATTACCACAATCAACAGAACATACTGGAGGGACAGGTTCCTCACCCAGAGACTGCCCATGCCCTGGAATAGACTTCCCAAACATGTCAAGCAGAGCACCTCACTGTCCCTCTTCAAGAGAAATCTTAATGAGTGGATGGATAATAGAAAGTTCACCGCGGGGATCACTCCAATGGCTCTACTTGATAGAGGCACTGGGAACTAATGTCAGGCAGCATGATGCCAGGGCACTTCTATAGGCTAGGCTTGTAAAGGCTCCAGGGCCATTAGGCTAGTACACCCCTATGAACTTATGAACCTATGATGAAAGAGCTGCTTGGTGTAATGACATTCAGATGAATGGAATTTAAGGCAGCAGTCTAAACCTAAAGACCCTCTAATAGGATCTCAGTTGTCTCCTATGAATTACTGGAACAAGAAATTCCTAAAGAAACCAGAATGAGTTATTGTAGTAGTGTGTGCAAATGCTTGAGATGAGATTATCCAATATTTTGGAAAACTTACTCCACTAAATGCAGAGGAACTGTGAAAATATGCTAAGCATGACTCCCCAGACAGTCACAAGAGGGCTACAAAATGATTCCAGTTGCCTCAAATTGGTTAATGTCTAATAATCTGATGATGAATTCCGATATTACCCTTAACACCCACAGATCAGCATCTTTCCTCAAGTTGCACACCTTGTTTCTGGTTGTGAAAGGGACAATAATGAGGCAAGACATACAGTCATAAAATACCAAGTAATGTAAGCAGAAATTAAGCAATATGGAGTAAAGATACCCAGATAGTTCAAATGGTAGCAGGATCAACAGGGCTGGTAAAAAAAAATGTTCAAGTATTCTTAAAATATGCTACCAATATATGCAACCTTTATGAACTACAGAGGTTGACAATTCAGGGTATATTGCAGGTGCTGAGACAAGCACTCTAGTCAAACATCACAGACTGAAACAACACTAATTTCATGAATTTTAATCACACCCTGGCACAGGAATGGGATTCATTCCTGTCATGACTCTAGAAATTCTAAACATCTTGAGAAATTAAAAAAAAAGGAATAGCTGTGGATCAGGTCAAACACAACCTTCAAAGATGAAACAGACATTTGATTTGATAAAGTAGTCACATATTTTTGACATGATGACAACAAAGTTTCCATGAAAGCCAGAAATTGTCTAAACGTTAATTTTCTAATCCCTAAACTGGAATACATTTTCTCTTCTCTGGTTAATCTCCTCAAGCAACAGCACTCTGCTCCAAATTAAAGTCATCAAAAGCTGCAAATCCATCTTTCTAGCAGATCACACAGCACACTACTACCATTACTAGAAAATGCAATGGTACCCAATAACAGTAAGAGCTACCATGCTTCTGTCTTCAATGACCTCAGAAATTCTTTACATAGTTTACACTCCCCCTTAAACTATGAAATCCTTCATTTGTCCTCCAAGATCACAAGATTACAAAACCTCAACACTAAAAAGGTGATTCAGTTATTAGGGGAATTGTCTTCTCCAAAATCGCCCTTCCTACCTGGAAACTCTTCCTTTAACCAATATGGAAGAATCCAAATTAACATTGCTTTAAGAGAAAACGTACTGGAATGCCATTGCTTCAAAACAATGGTTAATTATACCAGTAGTTTCTGTTTATCTATCAGTTTAATTATAGCAGTTGCCACAACAGCAATTACCCCAGCTGTCACTGACCAACTGTTACCACAGGTTTTTCTTATACAAAAGACAGAACAGCAACAACCAGGAATGATGGATTCCAGCATCACATCATCAGAGATAGATGAACAACTGATTTCCCCAAAACCAGATATCTACATCATACCATAGAGCTCAAGATGGAGGCTTCTTATTTAAGAGGGAAATTCAATAGAGATCAATCCAAACCACTGAGAAAAGCTCTTGTACGGCTCTAGGGAGTTTTCTTAGTATCTGGGGAAAGCCTTTGCCATACTGAATTTCTGAAGGGTCATTATGAAAACTTGCTAAACTGGAATTAAAATAATGAATCAGTGTGAAGCATTAAAATGTTAACTGTGTAAAAACTCCTCATTGACTGAGAACTGAAATTTGTAAAAGCATCAGATGCTAACTGTGAATAAATATACATGCCTATTAATCAGTGAATATCTAGCTACAGTTAACATTTGTTTCACAGGCAACAGAACTGTGTGAACATAATAAATACTTATTAATGATTCAAAATTTAACCTTAGAACCACAGAGTGCTTTTTATGTAGGCATATGGTATGTGTAAGCATTATAATAATGCTTCTTTCAAGGATAGAATTTTAAGTAGTTGTGCCTGCTGAGGCATTATACATGCATAATAATTGTTTCACCTGCAATATCTAATTTAATCATGCCAAAGTGCAGTATATGTTGAAGCTACTGCTTTATGTGTGTGTAGAGGTCTTCATCCAGGTGGGGAATGAATCACTGTATAAGTTTCAGCAGCAAGTAAAGATACTTGAAACCTTTCACCAGTTTATTTGTTATTATTTTTATACCTTGTACGAAGTATGATGCCCTTCAGACACATCATTTTATTTTTTGCAGTTAGTTTTACTTGGACAGCTTGCAACATTGATTGTTTTATGCTTTTCCAAAAAGCATTTGAGTCAAAGTCTTCTTATCCTCCCATTTCCATTGCATATTTTAGGCTATACACAACTGTATTGTAGTACATGCAGTGCAATGATTACATTTGGAAAAATGCAAATCAGTTGAGCGCCAGAGTGTCACTCAACCCAATCTTATCGATTGTTAAGCACTCCCTGCTTATGTTGTTAAGGTTAGCACCAGGCAATAAAATCTGCCTGTACTTACCAGCAAATGACAGTGGCAGAACAAAAGATTAGTTTCTGCCTGCTGTCTACACCAATAACATGTCTCTAAGTTCTTTTGATGAGTTTAGAAAGTTGCTAGAATAACATGATGTCTTCTTCTTCTTTTGGCCTTTTCCGGTTAGGGGTCGCCACAGGAGATACTCTGTCCGCTCATGATTGGCAGTGGAGTTTTATGGTGTTGAGTTGCCAGCCCAGCGCCCAACCTTCCACTGAAGGCACACACATGCCCGCACTCACGCCTAGGGCCAATTTAGAGTGTCCAATCCACCTACAGCATGTCTTTGGGATGTGGGAGGAAACCGGAGCACCCGGAGGAAACCCATGTGACCACAGGGAAGACATGCAGACTCCGCACAGAAGGCACCCCAGCTGAGGATCGAACCGGAGAACATCTTGCTGTGAGGCAGCAACTCTAACTATTTTCTGAAGAATACAAGCGCTGAAACTCAAATGTATGTCATTATTTAATTACTTCAATCCTCAGTGATTTGTCCAAAAAACACAGATTTTATAAGGAACAAACCAAAAATAAAAAACAATAATCTGGACATTCTCTGAAAATCTGGACAGCTGAGAAGCATGAAAGGTAAGTGTAAATAGACAGCTTTACACTGCCTTTCTGACAGCATTTGCTATGCAAACTGGAAAAATACCTAGCCATTTTTTTCCCGTTTAACTAGTAGTACATGGAGCAGATAAAGCTCCACACACTACAAAGAATTATGATCATGTTACCTATTATAACCTCTTGTTATGTGTTCTCGACATGGATGCCCAGATTCGCTCTCTAGGCAAAATTCTTGGCATCCATGTCTCAAACACATAATAAGTAGGTTATGATCAGTGCCCTAATCATAATCCTCTATATTATTATTGCTATTATTATTATTATTACTATTATAACAATGGCTGTAGATGATGGCCAGTGTTGATGTGAAACCCAGGCCTCATATGTAAAAAAAATGGGAAAGGGGGTGTTATGGATGGATGGAATTAAAAAGGTTTAAATGTGTCAGACAGCTGACAATGATGTCAGATCATGTGCATGCTCAGTATACCAGGGAATTTCTATATGTGGTGACTGTAATCTGTTCATTCAGAAATGCAATTGTGGATTGACATGATAGTAAAGGGGTAGGGCTTGAGGGGGAAAGGGGAGGAGTTCCAACAGCATAATCTACAAAGTTGCTTTGCTAATTCAGTAACAGTGGCATAAATTTAGTGAATTTTCAGTTTGTCGTTCCACAGCTTCTGCTAATAGGCAAATGACACTTTTCATATGACAATGTATGACACATTTCGCTCTCTGGATACAGTCTTTCAAAAGCATAAAGAAGAATAAAATCAACATAAGCAAGCCAGTTTAACTTTAGCTAGCTGTAACATGGCTATTTTTTAAAAAAAGCAGAACATGAGTTTGTGTCTGAGAGCTCAGGATTAGCATAGATGCTGTCAGATGAAAGAATACAGGAGAGTTCTAAACAAAGGATCTGAAAGCGTTGCAAACTTTATTACATGTAGTTTATACAGGTAGTGCATCCAAGGTGGTCTATGTTCCTGGGACAAGAACAGCTCAAAAAGAAGAGGTAGTAAGTGCAGTAAGATAAAAATCAGCTGGGGAGAGATCTCTTTTTTTATTCAGTGAACTGTGACTCGGTGTCCCTTGCCAAATGTTCATTGTTTGTCTCCCATGTGTTCTCCACATAAACTCTCTTATGGTAGGATGACAGGTAAGTAATTATACTGCATAAGAGGCAAGCTCCTTGCAGTTTCTCCTTAGTGTAAAGCAAGCAATGCCTTTAACATGCCATCATGCGTGTGCATCCACACATGTACATTACATAGAAATGCTATCACTGCCTCTTCATCTGTGCACAGTTGCATCCCAATAGCGAACGTCTTGTGCTCTGAATCTCTTGCCCCAACAGAGAAAGCAGAGCACATCTTTTGGCTGCCATTTTCTCCTTCCCTGTTCCATCCTCTGGCTTCTAAAGTCAATGTTGGAATGGACGGGGCACAACAAAATGGAGAGCATCAAAAGATCCAAGAAGAGAAGACAAGAAGAGAAGGTAAGAGTCAAAAATTTATAGTGCAGAGAATACCTAAGGGTGACTGTTTCTTGAAATTACTCTGATTAATATGGGCAAACATTCTACAAACAGAAAGGTAAGGATGAGGGTGGAGAGCACTGACAGGAACATTACAAGTATGGCTGCTTCCACTTAACAAAGCTTCATCTCCAAGCTCTGGAAATGAAAATATGCAACAATGTTTAAATGGAGGGGAAGAGAAGATTATGAACATAATGGTGACATTATAAATATTAAGTAAGCAAGCAAGTGAAATGTTAAAGTGTTTTAAAACTAAACAGTGTAGGATAATTCAAATAAAAGAAAATATTAAAACAAGAAACTAATAAATAAATCCAGTGAATATGTTAGTTAGTAAACCAGGCAGTTTAAACCAATCTGATCTCTATGAATATTTAATGATAAAATCATTGCTGATGATAAAATTAACACTGAAATCTAAATTTTTAAAACCATTTTTGGCAAATATACATCTTAATTGCGGTATTCCATAATACCTGATTTGTGCATATGTATGTAGTGTGATTGATGTTAACTCATTACTTTAAACACTACGTGTTTCATAATTTTATCCTATGTGTCTCCTTTCCAGTTTTGTACTGTAACAGTCTACGATGCTTGTTTTGTAATTTCAGGCTGTGGCTGAAATAGGTCAATCTGGGAATCAGCTCACTACTCTAATTAACAAACTTAATTAAGCAAGTAAGCAACCAGTCAGTCAGTAAGTCGGTCTTCAGGGCATTTTTAAAAACAACTGCTTAAGTGTACTTCTAAATTTGTCAAGACAGTGAATTCCAAAGGACAGAATCCTTGTAGGTTAATGAATGTTTACCTGAAGTCTCTAGATGTATCCTGAAAATTGTAGGCAACCACTCACCAGCCTATTAGAGTGGGCATATCGGAGAGAAATATGTTAGAGATTTCTTGATGTATGCAGGCCCCATATTATGCAAGGTTTGGTAAGTTAGCAACTATACCATGAGCACCAACCTCCAAGTCAGATGGGAAGTGTGTGCAGTCTCTGTAGCACAGCAGGATATAACCTGCCTACAGTTTTCAGTGTGCCACTCAACCACATCCCATAAGGCATAACAACGTACCCAACACTCTAGTCATAGGTGACTCTATAGTCAGACACACTGGTGTTCCACTCACCAGGTTAAACAAGGAGAAAGTTACTGTCAGCTGCCTGTCAGGTGCCAGGATCCGCCACATAATGCATGCATTCAGGTCACTCCACAACAAGTACAAATATGACTTTGTCATTGTCCATGTTGGTGTGAATGACCTGAGACATACCTCCCTGGACTACATGAAAAGAGACATGGAGGAGCTCTCCGATCTCGTAGCCCAGGCAGTTATGACCCTAGCCCTGAGTAGCATCCTGCCATCACCTAGAATGATGCCACAGTACAAGGACAAAATGATTGACTTCAGCAATTGGCTAAGCTTCTGGTGTCATTCTAAGGGGATCCAGTATCTGTCTGCCTGGGATGACATGATCGACAGACCACGATGCTTTGCCAGAGATGGCCTGCACCTGTCGCCCTTGGGATTCCGGATACTGGCTAAGGCTCTTGCCACCCCTATAGTGCCTTTTTTAGGCAAGGTTCAAATGACAAATTCACCACCATAACAGGTACAAGCAAGCAAAATCTGAGGGTAATGCTACTCAATGCTAGAAGTCTAAACCTCAAAATGCATTCACTCGAGGCACTCCTTAAAATGGAGAACATCGACATCTGTGCAGTGACAGAGACCTGGTTCAAGGCTCCAGAGAGCACCCCTGCATTATCAGGCTATAATTCATACCACACCTTTCGGCCACCTAACCTGGACTGAAACACTAAAGGTGGAGGAGTGTCCATATTCATTAAGGATATCCACACCTCCAGGCTAGTTGCTCAGCATAATGCACCCGAGATTATCCAAGTGCAACTAACTCTGGGCAAGACCACAATCCATACTGTAACTTGCTACAGATCCCCCACCATGCCCCAGGATTCCCACTCCTCATTTCTTGACACACTGGAAAATATTAGGGTACAACCCAACACCCTAATAATGGGAGATTTCAACTACCCCACCATTAACTGTGAAAACAACTTATGTACCAACTCTTTTGCTCAATGTTTTCTGGAATTCATAAATTTCAGTGCCTTGGATCAACTTATCCACACCCCCACCAGTGGCAGCAATATCCTACACCAGGAAATTGCCAACATGGGTGACCGGTGTTCCATACCAGAGGTCAATTCCTCGTTGGTCAGTTCCGACCACAAGCTAATCACCCTAGACATCCACATCCCGCCCCCACCCCTTATTAGGGAAACCACCATAAAAATTTCTCCAAAGCCAACTTCATGCTTCTTAAGACAGAAGTGGCAAATTTCGCGACACCCATGCAGACGGACAATAGAGATACGACTGTTGAATCCTACACAAATGCACTTTATAAGCACTTACACAAGTGCATGGATCATGCTATCCCTAACAGAACCAAGATGCTATCCTCCAAAAAAAAGAAGCCATCTGGTGGTCCCCTGCCATAAGCAAACTCTACAACAGAAGAAAGAAACTGTTGCAAAAAAGAGTAAAATCCCATGATTGGAGGAATTCCCTGGTCAGCCTCAGTAAGAAGCTGAGATCCCTCATAAAATCCTCCAAAGCTAGTTATGAAAACAAAATTGCCACTGATTCTAAAGACAACCACAAAGCATTCTATAGCTATGCCAAGAATCTCAATGGCAACACTCAGATCTGCTCTGAGTTACAGCACAATGGCACTAAATATACAGAACCAACTGATATTGCCAACATCCTGGCAGATAGGTTCAGTGCTAAATTTACCCCCCCTCCCACCCCCTAAAGGGCCCATCTCTATACCGGAAGAATGCAAAGTTCCTGTAATCATGGCTGCACAGGTAAAAAACACACTCTCCAAAGCCAAGAACACAGCATCCATGGGACCTGACAACATTCCAGGCTGCGTTCTACACGAACTACAAAATGAACTGGCACCCCACCTAAGCACCATGTTCAGTCATAGCCTCACCTCAGGCTTTGTGCCCACTGAATGGCACACAGCGATGGTTATCCCACTCCACAAAGGGAGAGCCACCACGGACCATGGGAACTACCACCCCATTAGCCTAATGAGCCTGGTCTGCAAGACCACGGAACGTATCATCATGGAACTTATAAACAAAGACATTGGTAATCTCCAATCTCTGAACCCCACCCTGTTCAGGTTTGTAAAAAGGAAATCATGTCTCCTAAACCTGATAGACTTCTTTGAAGTAGTCACCAAAGATGTAGATGAGGGTAAGGTGGTTCACACGGCCTATCTAGATCTCGCCAAGGCTTTTGACACCATCCCCCACTCTGGAATTATAGATAAACTCACTAAACTAGGTATAAATCTCTATGTCACAAGATGAGTTACCAACTGGCTCACTGACAGAACCCACATTGTGAAAGTAGCAGACCCCAAATCCGACTTCAGTCCAGTGATAAGTGGAGTACCATAGGGTTCAGTCCTAGGTCCACTCCTGTTTGGTATCTACTTACAGGCTAACACAGAAGGTCTTTGGCTAACAAAGTTCGCAGATGACTGCAAACTAGGACCCATAATCAAAACTCCTAATGATGTGGACATCCTACAAAAGGGCCTCACTGAGACAGATGCCTGGTGTCAAAGCCATGACCTCAAGCTCAGTGCCAAAAAGTGCATTGCCATCCCCTTTGGTAAAAACTTTGTACCCATGAGCTACCACATAGGTGGTAGTCTACTTAACAGTGAAACTGTGATAAGAGACCTTGGGACACAGGTGGACAGTAGTCTCTCCTTTGATAATCACATCGCCACAGTAGTCAGGAAATCCTTCTACATGGCACACCTCATCAAAAAGGTTTCTCATCCAGGAAAAAAGAGGTAATTTTTCTCCTCTACGTGTCACTCATTAGACCCATTATAGAGTACAATGGCCCTTTTGGTATGTACCTCACAAGAAATACTGCACAAAGAGGATTACCGGCCTCAAACAGATGCCCTACGCAAACCGTCTCAACTACTTTGCTTACAACTTTGCCAAAAATTGTAAGTTAAAGAATGGGAGAAAATTCTCCAGACTGTGTGAATCATAAGATGGTTTCTTATTTATTTATTTGTTTACTTATTTAACTTAATTTAATTTAATTTACTCTTTGCTGACTAGGTTAGTCCCAATAAACAACTGCCTCTTTTCAGGGAAGATCTGAGATGGCATTCAGACTAACTCGGGGAAATTTGGCCAGGACACCGGAGAAATTTCTCTACTTTCTGGAGCTGCTAAGTGGTACTAGAGGGTAGCTATTACAGTTCTGGAAATGCAAGATGGAGGAGTGTAAAGCAGGTCAAGTGAATGAAGCAGAAGATATGTCTGTGACAGAAAAAGAGAAAGAAGACATGACTGTAACAAAAGTACAGGATGGAAGTTTAGCAATGCCAGTATTAGTGAAAATTATTAGTCAGGATGAACCATCTGAGACAGAAGAAGCTACTTGAAGTGATATGATAGATTATGTTCTACTGAAAGAAGTAACTGAGGGATCAGTGAATGGCCTAGCAGGAGATGGAGAAGAGAAAATGGGGTTATTCCCAGCCAATGGCGTAACCAGTTTTCAGGCTTTACCTCTGCAAATGGGCTTTCTGTTCAGTAATAACATTACATATACAGATATAGCAAGGCAAACAAAACAAGGAAAAGAAATTATGCATTAGAGCCATCAAAACTTTACAAGTACTTTCCAAACAATGAGAAATTGTCCAGTGGAGAACTAATGAGTAAAACTAATGTTGTTATAACCGGATATGAAATTATCGACATGGTTCTTTTACAGTTATTATTTACCAGATATGAAATTATGGACATGGTTCTTTTACAGTTATTATTTACCAGATATGAAATTATGGACATGGTTCTTTTACAGTTATTATTTACCAGATATGAAATTATGGACATGGTTCTTTTACAGTTATTATTTACTGTTAAAGCCATAAGGGCAGGCATACATCTAGGACCTGAAAGTTTCTGTGATGTGGCTTTTGAAAGCTTTGCTCTATTGGAATGCTTTCCTTATGGAATTGATAAATGGCACCATGAAATATTTGTTTATTGCAAAATTTGGGAGTATAACTAAAAAAAATAACTACACAATTCAGGACTTCAGAAACAGATGGATAAATATGAGTTAAAACCATTCTTTAGTCCTATATGTAGTAAGTACATGATTTTAAATATGCGGTGATACAAATATGTGTATGGAGGAGGGAAATGTGGGTCACAATGCATGTTAATAAAAGAAAAAATCAGCATATTGCAAATACTATGTTGATAAATGGGAAAACAGGTTTTATTAGACATATGAGTCAGCTGAAAATTTACTATTTTTGTGGTGATGAATATCCTTTGGCTGGGCAATGTGGGAAGATAGGACAAGATAGGAAAAAAAATTGTAAGCTATTGTGTAGGAAATGTAAGGAGGTCAAACACTTCTGGTTTGGCTGTTCCATACTGGAGAGAGAAAAGGTAAAAGAGGAAGGAACCAAAGCAGAAAGAAATGTGTTATATCAGAAAAGGTCACTGAAAAACCTGAAGCAGGCAAAAGGCCACTGAAAAACTTAAAGCAGGCTTAACAATAATGAAGAAAAAGTACAGACAGAAGAAGTAGATAGAAATTACATGATAATTCTAATGTTGAGTACAAGATCAAAACAAGCATACTTCATTACAAGTGAAAAGGGGGAAAAAAGGAGATATGGATACAGGGAATGAAAGAGAAACACCTAACAAGAAATCAACCGGCATGACACTTAAGATAAGGAAGAGAAAAATAAAAACTGCCAATAAAAAAATTTCAAACAAGGAAAAGGATGATATAACAATTTTAACTTTAAATGTAAAAAGTATTTAAAAACAAAATATGAGATTTACTAGTATTTGCAAACTGTAAAAAATAAGGATGGATGGGATATGTTTACTGAATACTAAATGTTGTTCCCAAAAGAAAAGAAAGAGAACAGAGGCAATATGGGGAGGGGAAATGATCTGGCTGGTATGAAATGAAACATGTTCAGGAACAGGAACTTTTAAACAAAACGAGGAAGTAACAATACTGGATGCTATATAATATTTCCAGGCTGGATAGTAAGACATAATTTGAGAATGAGAAAATGCATAAGAGTGATACTAATTTATGCACATACTGTTATGATAGAAAGAAAACCTTTGACTGAAAACATCATATGCATTAATGGACATGTCAATAGTGATGGTGGGAACTTCAACTGTAACCTAAGAAAATAAAAAAGGAAAAAAAAAACACAGGATGTGTAGATCTTAAAAGATTAGCTAAGAATGCACGCATAAAACAGGTATTTGCAAGACTGAAATGGGTTACATAATATATTCTAAAGAGGTGAAGGAAATATGAGGTTGGAGACAGCTAATTTCTTTGATCACAGAATAGTTTGTGCAAGGACAGAAGAAAACAGTATAATCATAAAGACCGAAAAGGTATGAAAAGTTCAACAGGAGGTTTCAGAAGTAAAGACAAAAATAAAGAAGAAAAAGACAGATTGCAGAACGATTATTTAACTATGAAACCTTTCTTTAAGAACTGGACTTACTGGTGGATTACATATAAACAGAAATATAAAAATGTCTCTATATAAAAAATATTACAAATAAACAAGAGTAAATACAAATAGATTATAACAACAGGAAAAGGAAACTGGAACAGGAAGTGAGAAAATAAAACAACTAGAAAAAGAGATATTGGAAAAAATAAAGAATTAATAAAATTATGTTGTTTAGACAAGGATATTTTAATAGGAAAAATAAGAGCTTCACAATATTTATGAAAAGAAGAAAAAGTGAGAGAAGTAAGGACATATATTATAACTGATGAGAAAGTTGAAAAAAAATATAAAAAAGAAATTATGGAAGTTGTGGAAAACTAAGTACGTAAACATGTGAAAAAGGAGAAATATTACAAAAAGAAAAATGGAGAGTAAAGACAATATCAGAAAAAGTAAAAGAAAAATCACAGAAGAAAACATTAAACTAGATGAAGCAGAAAAATTAAAAAACAACTATAAAAATAAAGCATCTGAAGGTCTCGATGGTTTAGGATATGAATATTATACAGACATGAGTGTTGAAGGGAAAGCAGTTAGTGAATATATTTAGTGAACGGCTAATGGACGCTATTTTATATGAAGAAATATGTCCTATTTTTTATGAAAAATATGACAGAAGAGGCATAACAAACTGCAGGGTGATAACCCCAGGAAACATTGATTACAAAATATTTATGAAAACTACACAGACCACAGAAAGTATTTGAAGAGGTAATAGGTGAAGGGGTCTATGTAATTAAAGGAAAAGAGATTAGAGAAATGTTAATTAATTGCAAAGGAAGTAGCAGAGATGATTTTGAAAGAGAATAAAGACATAAGACTGATGGCTTCTAATATAGTTAAGTTTTCAACAGAGATAACATTATGAAAAAACTAGGTTTTTGTAACCACTTACCCCAAAAATTATATTCATCTTAATGACATATTTCTTTTTATACATCTTGAAATAGTTTTGCTATACTTCTGATTATTGACACAATATAACATTGTATTCCTACTTAATGCCTTGTAATAATCCTGTCACATTGCTGTTTAATGCTAATTTATAATGTAATTTGTTTAAAATGTTGGAGCTTTTCTCCGCGGGCCTCCGCTGAAAAAGGGCTTTTCAGCTCAGTCGGGCAACGCCAGTCAACAAATGCAAAATAAAAAATAAATAAAATAATAATAAATAGCCTTGAAGCACTGTGGTCAATATTAAAGGCCTATGTATGGGATAAAAAATTATTAGGATAATAAAATCATGTTATGAAATATCATGGGTACATATTATGATAAACGGATGGTTGGACTGATGGGAAATATATATATATATATATATATATATATATATATATATATATACACACACATTAAGAGAGGAGTAAAACAGTGCATTTCAATTGTTTTTACTGCTGTTTTAGCTGTTTTTTTGTAAAAAAACAAACAAAAAATGTTCTAAGCTTGTTTCCCTCCTTTCCTATAACTAGTGTAGTCCAGATACAGATTTGCTGTATCCAGGACTGTTTGTAAACTTCTGAGCCCCCCCCCAAGCCTTTTCTGTGTTGGAGGGAAGCCTTTTAGCTTATCAGTGGGAGTGGTAAGCACTAGGTAGCCTATCTACCACAGGAGGAGTGGTTTCTGGCCCAGAAATTGTAGTTTATTGGCTGTTTGGGCAGTTTTTCCATCCCTTTCAACTTTTTGGTTTAAAATCCCACGTTTGTACTTGTTTCCCACCTTTCCTGTAACTAGTCTAGTCCAGATACAGATTTGCTGTATCCAAGACTGTTTGTAAGCTTCTGAGCCCCCAAGCCTTTCTGTGTTGGAGGGAAGCTTTCTTGCTTATCAGTGGGAGTGGTAAGCACTAGGTAGCCTATCTACCAGTAGAGGAGAGGTTTCTGGCCCAGAAATTGTAGTTTATTGGCCGTTTGGGGAGTTTTTCCATCCCTTTCAACTTTCTGGTTTAAAAAGCCCGTGTTTGCATGGGTATGCACTTGTTTAAGCTTTGCAGATCCAGTTTTGGCATCCTGCACACTGCAAGAGCATCAGGAAGGGGAATGAGATACTCTAAGTGACTCCATTTTGATTTTTTCCTAATTTACTGCTTTCTGCACTTGTTTTTAGTAATTTTTAGTTTAATTGCATTTATTTAAACTGTATTTGCTTTAATATTGCTACACACTTAAGTGTGCTAGCTTGCACTGCATTTGAATTGCTTTTACTGCTGTTTTAGCTGCTTTTCTGTAAAAAAAAAGTTCTAAGCTTGTTTCCCACCCAGAAATTGTAGTTTATTGGCCGGTTTGGGCAGTTTTTCCATCCCTTTCAACTTTCTGGTTTAAAAGTCCGCATTTGCACATGTTTGCACTTGTATAGGCTCCTCTCAGCAGTGCCAAGCTGAGGTAAACTATTACTGGTCCCAGAAAGTCTGCTCTTCAGTTTTTCCCTTAGATCTTGCTCGTTCTTTCTCTGTCTCTCATGCACTGGCAGTTATGACCACCCCTCCTAGAATGATTAAAGGGCAGTTCCTTGTGCTTTCTCCTATTAACCTGGTGCACATGGGCATTCTTAGGCAGTGCAGCAACTGCCTCATGTAGACAGACACCCAACTCCTCCTACCTCCAAACACTCAAACTTGTGAGAGATGCACTTATATCACCAAACTGGAAGTTATGCACCCTCCAGCCATGACCGGACTAGCTGGTCAAGAGGAGAAAGTCAGCACCTGCACCACACCACATGGAATACATAGCCTTCCAGAACACCCACCATGACAGCTCTCACACAAAAACGCAAACCACATACCCACCTTTGCAGAGGCTCTTAATAGAAATTTACCCAAACAGCAGAGACCTCCAAGACAGAAACGCATTCGACCACCACAACACAACACAAACTACAGGACACATAACTCACCTCCATAGTGTGCCCCTCAACCTAGGCTTCTAAGGCTAAACACATTGCCCAATACACTAATCATAGGTGACTCAATAGTGAGGCACGCAGATGTCCCACTCACTAGGTTGAATAAGGAGAAGGTAACAGTCAGCTGTCTATCAGGTGCCAGAATCTGACACATAACATACGCTCTCAGGTCACTCCACAATAAGTACAAGTATAACTCTGTTATTGTCCATGTGGGTGTGAATAACCTGAGATGCACTTCCTTGGACTACATGAAAAGAGACATGGTGGAGGTCTTGGATTATATGGCCCAAGCAGGTATAACCCTGGCCCTGAGCAGTATCCTATTGCCACCCAGAATGATACCGCAGTACAAACAAAAAATGATAGACTTCAACAATTGAAAATAGCTTCTGCTATTTATACTAATCTATCTAGAAATAACATGAATAAACTTTCCACCTGTTATAACAACATAGCTAGATTTGCTACCTGTTCCCCCTATAGAACTCACCACTGTTATAACCTCAAACAATTGGGATGGCTTGAACTGCATAATAAGCTACTCTATCAGCAACTTGTGATAACCCAAAAAATCCTCCATCACCCCAATAATACACCAATCCTCAATAATATAATCCCCCCCTACAAAAATCTCCCTACACTTCGCTCAGCTAGCAAACCTCTAGTTTCTAGTGTCAAACCAAACAACAAAGCAGGGGACTCGCTGTTTTCCAACACAGTAGGAAAAAGCTGGAATCAACTTCCAACTGAACTGTCTTCACTTGCCTCCACACATCTATTCAAAAAGCATCTTAAACAATATCTAAAGAATCATTGGCTTTGTCCCTGCTCCAACCCTGACTGATTATACCCAATATACAAAAATTTCATAACTAATCTTGGTTCCTAATGCTCTTGCAAATATAGTGTATACTTCCCTGATAATAGTGAACTTCTACTCTCATCTGATAAAAATAAATAAATAAATAAATAAATAAATAAATAAAGTCTTACTTCTTTTTTATGAGTATCCCTTACGAAAATTGTTACTAAGTTTTTTATTTCATGTCATTTTTTTTTTTATTGTATCTAACAATTTTTTTTTTTGTAAACTTGTCTGTTGTTATATTGCATACTTGTCTTTGTAACTTGTAGGAGCTTTTCTCCCCGGGCCTCTACTGAAAATGGACATGTATCCAGTTAGACTAGCCCGGTCAACAAATGTAAAATAAAATAAATAAAAAATTGACTAAGTTTCTGGTGTCATTCTAAGGGGATCCAGTATCTGTCTGCTTGGGATGACATGGTGACAGACTTCGATGTTTTGCCAGAGATGGCCTGCATCTGTCACCCCTGGGTTTCTGGGTACTGGCTAAGGCTCTTGCCACCCCTACAGTGCCATTTTTTAGGCAGTGTTCCAAAGACCAAATTACCACCATAACAGCTATAAATAAATACAATCTGAGGATCATGCTGCTCAACGCTAGACATCTAAATCTCAAGATGCACTCACTCAAAGCACTCCTCCAAATGGAGAACATCGACATTTGTGCTGTAATGGAGACCTGGTTTACAGCAGCAGAAAGCACCCCTGCGCTACCAGGCTATAACTCATTCCACACCTTTCGGCCCCCAAAACATGGACCAAAGCTCCAAAGGCAGTGGTGTCTCCATATTCATAAAAGATATGCACACCTCCAGACTAGCAGCCCAACATAATGCATCTGAGATACTTCAGGTACAGCTAACATTGGGTAAGACGGTGATCCAGGTCATAGCCTGTTATAGGTCCCCAATTATGTTTATGTCACGCCACATTCCTAAGCACCCTGGAATCTATCAAGGTCCAACCCAACACTGTCATACCGGGAGACTTCAACTACCCCTCCATCAACTGGGAAAACTACTCAAGCACCAATACATTGCCCCAACACTTCCTGGAATTCATCAATTCCAATGCCCTGGACCAGCTCATTCTGACCCCCACTAGAGGAAGCAACATCCTTGACCTAGTTATTACTCACATGGGTGACAATCCCTCCCTGGTCAGATCTGACCAAAAACTAATCACCATGGAAAGCCACATCTCACCCACACCTCCCGCAAAGGTAACCACCTTGAAAAACATCTCCAAAGCTGACTTTGGCCTCCTAAAACAGAGATGGCTAATTTCATGGCACCCATGCCAATGGAAAATAGCTGCATGACTGCCAACTCATGCACTGTATGAACATGTACATAAATGCATGTAACTAGCCATACCCAACAGAACCAAGACGCTCTCCTCCAAAAAAAGGAAGCCAATCTGGTGGTCCCCTGCTATTAATAAACTCTACAACAGAAGGAAGAAACTGCTGCAGAAAGTGAAGTCCCAAGACTGGGAAAACTTCCTTATTAGCCTCAACAAAAAGTTAAGATCACTCATCAAATCCTCCAAAGCCAGCTATGAAGGCAGAATTGTGGTAGACACTAAAAGCAATCACAAAACCTTCCACAGTTATATCAAGAACCTCCATGGCAATACCCAGATTTGCTCTGAGTTACTGCACAATGGTACATCCTATACTGAGCCAACTGATATTGCTAACATACTGGCTGACAGATTCAGTGCACACTTTATCCCCCCCAAAGGACCAATCACAATACCAGAAGAATGCCAGGCACCCAGCATTACAGCAGCACAGGTTAAAGATGTATTGTCCAAGGCCAAGAATACAGCTTCCATGGGACCCAGTAATATCCCTGGCTGTGTTCTACATGAACTACAAAGTGAACTGACACCACATCTGTGTGCCCTACTAAGTCACAGCCTCACCTCAGGCTTTGTCCCTACTGAATGGTGCACTGCTACAGTCATCCCTCTCCATAAAGGGGGAGTGACTACAGACCCTGGGAATTATTGCCCTATTAGCCTGATGAGTCTGATATGTTAAGTGATGGAGGGCATCATCATGGACCTGATTAACAAAGATATAGGAAATCTCCAAACTCTAGACCCCACGCAATTTGGCTTTGTGAAAGGGAGATCATGCCTGCTCAATCTGGTTGACTTCTTTGAGTTAGTCACCAGGGCTGTGGATGAAGGTAAGGCAGTGCATACAGCCTAACTCGATCTGGCCAAGGCCTTTGATACCATTCCTCACTTGGGAATTATTGATAAACTCACCAAACTAGGCATCAACCCCTATATCACTAGGTGCATTGCAAACTGGCTCACATATAGAACACACAGTGTGAAAGTAGTGGACTCCAAGTTAGACTGCTGACCAGTCATGAGTTGAGTCCCACAGGGATTGGTCCTGGGTCCTCTCCTGTTCGGCATCTACTTCTCAGAAGTCCAGGCCAACACAAAAGGACTCTGGCTGACCAAGTTCACAGATGACTGCAAGTTGGGAGCCATTATTAACTCCCCAAGTGATACAGACATCATACAGGAAGGCCTCACTGAGACCAATGACTGGTGTTGAAACCATGGCCTTAAGCTTAACGCCAAAAAATGTGTCATCATCTCCTTTAGTAAAAACTCAGTTACCACTAATTACCACATCGATGGGAGCCCACTGAACAATGAAGGTGTTATAAGAGATCTGATGATGCAGGTTGACAGCAACCTCTCCTTTGACCACCACATTGCCACTGTGGTCAGAAAGTTCTTCTATGTGGCACATCTCATTACCAAGGGTTTTACATCCAGGAAGAAAGAGGTCACTGTCGCGCTCTCTCTCTTCTCTTCCCTCATTAGACCAATCATCGAGTATAATGTCCCATTTGGCATGTACCTCACTAAATGCCTGCAACAGCTGGAGAGGCCACAGAAGTACCTCACAAAGAGGATCCTATGCATTAAACACATGTCCTACATGGACAGAGTCAAAAGACTCTAGCTATTCTCTGTCTCATATCGCCTACTTAGAGTTGATCACTGCTTGACTTACAAAGCCATGTCTGACCCAGCTCTGTTAGAAATGCTACATCTAAAGAAATTCTAATCGCTTCACACCAGACACTCCAGAGACCTCAATCTTATTACCACAATCAACAGAACATGCTAGAGGGATACAAGTTCATCACCCAGAGACTGCCCATGCTCTGAAATAGACTTCCCATATATGTCAAGCAGAACACCTCACTGTCACTCTTCAAGAGGAATCTTGATGAGTGGATGGGTAATAGAAAGTTCACTCAGGGGATCACTCTAGTGGCTCTACTTGACAGAGGCACTGGAAACTAAGGTCGGGCAGCATGATGCCAGGGCACTTCTATGGGCTAGGCTTGTAAAGGCTCCAGGGCCATTAGCCTAGTACACACCTATGAACCTATGAACCTATGTACATTAAGCATGTGCTTATTTATATTAGTAATGAATTTGATAGTACAGACAGGTATCGTTGATATGAAAGAGGCTACATGGAAACAGAATGAAAGAGTTGTAATACTATTATGTTTATGTTATGCAAAAGATTTAGTTATTATAGTTAAAAATAAAGGATGGGTAAAGAGAGGTTATCATATGATTTGAGTCTGTACTACAAAAGGCTGGGTTGCAGTTAAATAAATTGAAATGTACAGGGTTTAGTGAAATAAAAAATATAGGTGGAATACATTTTACAAAAAAAGAAATAAAGATTTTGGGAGTATCTTTTGGGGTATATTAAAGTACAATAGGAAAATGAGGTGAAATACAGTAAGGAGTAATAAATGTGTTACCTTGATGGAAAATGGAAATCTTTTTATTTATCTTTTCTGAAAACAACTTTTGTTAAATACATACATTTTTGAGAAGATTAGCATTTGTAGGCAGGTGTAAGTTTCCTACATGAATGGAAAATAATTAGAAATGTCTTTTTCTTTTTATTTGGAGATCAGAATTTCACTGAGTGGGGGGGTAATTTATGGCACTGCTAAAAAGGGTGGATTATATTTAAAAAAATCAATTAGTACACTTAGAATCAACACATTTATTTTGAGTTTTGAAGAAAAAAATGAAACAAATATAGTAGAAGAAATGTTATATGAAAGATATAAAACAGCATGGACTTAAACAAATAAGGGAAATATGGATAGAATGGAAGAAAAAGAATATGACAAGATAAAATTGTGGAAATTAAACATGAGTGAATTTAATGGGAAAAGAAAAATGGTATATGATGATTATAGAAAAATATTTAATATATCTATTGAAGGAGTTAAAATAAGGTAAATGAACTGCAATAAAAGAGAAAAAGAGATTTAAGAATTTCCATAAAGTGGGGAATTATATTTGATAAGTTACCTGAAAGACTCAGTATGAAGTATAACATTATGGAAGAAGGAAAGTGTGCTGAATGTTATGCAGAAGAGATTAAACAACATTATTTTTGGAATGTATAAAGAATAAAACTTTTTGGGAAAAGTTTAAAAATGAATATAGATAGAAAGAATTTAGAGATAGCAATGTATTTTGTATGGGAAGTATGACAATGTTGATAGCTGTAATACTGATAAATGGGATAAATACTGCTTATACCAATTTAGGTAACGTGGAAAAGAATGTGTACTGAATTATTATACAATAAGGAAACTGAAAATAAGGTTCTAGCTGAAATATGAAGATGGCTGTGGAAGAAAGGATGGGGATAAAAGTGAAATCAGTAGTTATGCTCATTGTTTGGAAGATTGTTTAAAATACTCTTAAACAGGATCTTTTTTTTCTGATGTATAGAATAGAACAGTGTAAATATTTACAAAAGAAGTACACAAAGATATGTTATAAAGAAAATGTAAACAAAGCACCCATACTCTTTTTTGGGCATGGAGGACACTAGAAAAGTTGCCAGAATGGCAGACAACCAAGGGAGAGATGGAGGAGAAGAAGCAACAGGAGATGTTGTTAATTCAGAAGTTTTGTTTTAGCAGAAGTTGTTTGAGAAGGACAGTAACATTATTACAGTGTGCAGTCTTACACAAGAAGAGGAAGTGAAGGCTACAACCCTTCAGTCAGAAGGGTTGTGCGATGATGCATTACACAACCTAATGCAGCAGGATGAACCAGCAGATGATTCAGATGTTTCCTGGGGTGAACTGTGAGAAAGGTAAAACCACTGGTGAACAAAGACATGGCAAGACAGATAGTGCTGAATTTGTGCAAGAAGAGGAAAAGACTTGTGTATTAGTGGTGGTAGTGATTAAATGAAAGATTTTTAAAGGGCTGTGAAGAGAAGGCTAATGTTTTTCCTTGGATTAACTACTCATCTGCAGCTTACAATGTGTTCTTTAATTGAAAAAAAGTAGTAGTTCAGTATAAAATAAATATTTTAAGGCCTCTCTTGAGCATTACTGAAAAAAGATCTGTGATACTGTAAATGATATTATAAGATTAAGGACTGCGGAAAAACAGAGAATGGGGATGGGAATATATGGTCTCTTCAAACAAGGAAGAGGGAAAAATCAAGCATTTACCCAGTGCTGTTCACATAGATGATGCTAGGGGTGTTTTACATTATTGAGACAACCAAAAACTTTTTTTCTTGTGGAGTAGATGTACATTTAATTGGAGAGTGTGATCAAAAACATTTACACAGTATAAGGAAAAAAGCCACACAATTAAGAAATATGCAGCTGAATGCTATAAACACAAAATGAAGTAACATTTGTGAATGAACTCTGGGGGTGAAGAGGGAAATGATAATGACAAAAACATGATGAAAGTGTTATTAATATGATTGATAATAAAACTGCATGGCAATGAACACAATGATGAGTTTGTAGTAACAAAAAATAAAATAATAAAGAAACTGTTTTGAAGAGGATGAATCCGAAAGGAGAAATATGATTTTAGAAAAGGAAGGGCAAAGTACTAATACATCTTTGAAACAAAATATGTATTGAGTTTTGCAAATAGTAGTGTAGCAAGGGTGAGGTGGGGGCATCTGCCCTAGGTACAAAGCATTGGGGGACACGATCAGCTGATCCCAATCTCGCTTAAATGTGATACTGGCTTTTAAAAGCTGGAATTACATTTGTGGTCAAACCAGAGAGCTATAGCACTCCATGTGTGGTCTAAACTGTAGCAATTGCTTCCTACATTGTAGCAAGCAGTTTGTTGCAGTTTAAAAGTAAAAAAAAAAAAAATTTTTCTTTTTTTTTAAACTAAAACCCAAGCTCTGTAGCACTCTGTGCAGGCAGGGTATAGTAGCAACTGTCTGCCACAGTTTAAAAAGAAGACATTTTTTAATTAAAAAATGTGTGCCATAGCACTCCATGTAGGCAGGTTATAAACTGTAGCAACACTTTGCTACATTTCTAGCAAGCAATTTGCTACAGTTTAAAAATATTTTTTTTGTTGAAACTAAAAAAAAGTGCCAAAGTGCTCCATGCAGGCAGTGTATAAACTATAGCAATAGTTTGCTACAGTTTAAAAGAGCAATTTTTTTTTAATAAAATGAGAAGGGCACAAAAATGGAAACTGAATGTCTGGGGTGAGGGGGTGTCATGGATCTGGCCATGTCTGTTTTTTGGTGGGGGGGTGTAGCTCTAACTGTAATAAGCCAATCACTTACAATGTAGTGTTCAGTTTATTATAGTGAAGTGCTTTTTTTTTTTTACTCTTCCCCTGAAGAGCTGAGAGGGTGGGTCACTGGTTCATAGTTCTGGCCCAGGGCACTGGCTGAACCACATATGCTTCTGTTTGCAAATAGTTGATAGCAATGAACAGGATATTTCACAATGGCAGCAAGTAAAAGGAAGACATTATACTGGTAAAGAGGTAAAGATAGAAAAAAATAAAGATTAAGTTAATGTCCATTAAAGAAAAAAAAGATAAAATAATAATTTGTATTTGGTGCCCATAGATGTAAACAGATTAATCAATGATCCACAGTGATTCAGCAGACAGCATTGTCACCTCACAACAAGAGGTTCTCCAGACTGATTCTCAGATGGAGTTGCCTTGTGTATGGAGTCTGCATGTCCTGCTTGTGTTTGATTGGTTTCCTCCAGGTGCTCCATTTTCTTCCCACATTCCAAAGACATGTAGTAGGTGGATTGGACACTCTAAATTGACCATAGGTGTGAGTGCGTGGTATGGAAGAACAACCACTACATGGCTAGCCTCCCAGCAGTCTGAACTTTGGCTCTAGATGATTGTCACTGTTGAAGAGAGACCCTGACCCCATGTGCAAAAATTGGAAAAGAGGTGATAGACAGATAAAAAGAATTGCTGTATATCAGTATATAGAAAACAGAAAACTGATGTTATTTGTTTATTGGATACAGAAGTTTTAGAAACTGAAAACAGATGACAATTAGAATTGTTATGGAGAAATAATTTGGGATGGAGCAATGTTTTATTATAGCAATATTGTTTAAACATTTTGGTTTTAGATCATACCATTGTGAAGGCAGAAAGAATTTCAGTAGCTATTAGAAATAGGAGTCACCTATTAGGAATATAGTAATGTATGCATATACTGTTTAGAACAATTAAAACCATTGGCATTATCCTAACAGTAATCAACTTCCCCATTCACAAAGTGCACCAATTGCTAACATGTGGCCCTTCCCAGCCCTGTTTCCCCTCTGGATTCCTAACCACCTGCAGTGGCATCAATGAACTATGACCCTAGAAGACAAAAAAAAAGTAAGGCCGCAAGATGATTTAAGTCCTACTAGAATGAAAGCAAACTCCATGGCAGCTTTCAAAAACATAAAATATAGGTAATATTAGACATTCAAAACATCATTAAAAACAGAGCAGCTGATGGACAGATGTTACTAAGTGAGAAGACAGGTTACAGTCATTATTAAAACATAGAATACACAAATTATGGCAGTAAATAATGGCTGAAAACATACTATCAACAATTAAGCTTTTAAGAGTGAAATATAATTAAATATGTAGAAGACACAAAATGATACAAAGGTAAAATGTATTTACAGTAAATACTGCAACTAGCCTAGTTGTGGTTGATAAGGCTCAGAATATATTAGTAAATGCACCAGTTCTGATACGAACTGGAACTGAGTGAAGATAATAATCTTCGCAGAAAATTGTCAAAACTACTCTTATTATAAGGAACAGTTTTCATTGTGAGAAGTGACTCTGGTCCAAACACAAAAACAATCACAGGAAAGGCAGGTGATGGAAAGAGTCACATGATCATGATGCAGTATTAAGTTTCAAAGTCAACCCAGTGTTTGAGGTGGGTGGGGTGATCATGGAAAGCATACATCACAACTCCTTAAACAGCAAATCAACTGTACAGGTGTGTGTGTGTGTGTGTGTGTGTGTGTGTGTGTGTGTGTGTGTGTGTGTGTGTGTGTATGTGTATTCGTGTAGGGGGGAGCACCGATGCATATTATGCATCTTGCTGATCCTTTTTAAAGCAAAAGAGGTTCAGAGAGAAACATGTAAATGGGACTGCTAAATACTGAACAACAGTTTTGGCTGTGAGCCTAATAAACATCTCTCAGCACATATATACTGGAATAAATAAAACATGTTCTGCAAAGTCATTAATCTTTAATATAGTCTCAGTCTCTCTCTCTCTCTCTTGTCCTCTTTCTGTCTCCATTATCTGATTGCAGTCTTCAAGATTTATAATTAGGCAGACCTAGATAAAGTAAAATGTTTTAAGTTTACATCCATAATCCTTGCACAGACTCAATCAACAAAGCTGAAAACAGTACCAGGGCCATCGAAGTTTAAACTGCCAGAGCAACACCTCAGTCAAGTGTAGAATTAAGAGCACTGCTCACTTGCCTGAAATGTCCACAAGTATCCAGGCTCTAATCCTTGATAATTGTGAATTCTGCACTGTAACGTAATAGCTCTTTGACCTAGTATAACCAGCTCTCATCTTTAGCAGATATTTGGAATCAGTAGAAAGATAATAAACAGACTGTTTTATGCAGGGGTTCATGAAGGTTAAACAACTGAACTACAGGAAACTGCCCCATTCAACTGGCAAAACTATTACTCTTATTTTACTTGGAATTTGCAAAGCAGATCCTTGATTTATGTATTCATTAAAGCTGGAAGCAGATTAGTGGACTGATTCAGTGACAGTCCTATTTCAGCGATGACCCAGGCCACTGGGAAAACAAAAAAGTATAACCACGACATAGATATGTAAATATAAGTAAGGCTATCTATGAAATTCCAGCTACGACGTTGCTTAAATACAAGATGGAACTGCACAAGAAATGGAGGGCCTCTACAATTACATAAGACATAACCCACAAAGTTCATGAATGTCAAAAACTGGTAAATATGCACAATAAAGAAGAATGTGGACCACAGCAAGTAGTTCTGCTAAAAACACACAAAACAAATAAGTAAAACAGTGGGAGTTCTTAAAAAAAAGCAACATATAAAAGGATAGGATGTGAAGTCTAAGCCTAGAAAAGCCTAAGAGGCAGAAGAAAGCAAAGAGTTAGTAAGAGGTGAATAATGGGGTAAGAAAACAGATAGGAAAATAAGGAAGTAGATATATGGAATTTAAAAATAGATGAACATGGGAAGAATTGAAGGAGCGATGAAGAAGAGAAGAGGAAGGCAGTTAAAGTTCAGAGTAGCACCAGTACAGAAACAGGATGGGATTTAACTAGAGACAGAAAAGACAGGCGTGAGTGAAAGCAGCTTAAGTTGAACACAGTATTGAATAATGAAATACAACAGAACAGGGGCAACAAGATGGGTCACAATGAAGTAAATAATCAAGGGTTAAGAACACAGTACAAAATCATGGTATCTGTATCACATTCAAGTAGGGAGAGAATGCCATAGAGCTTAGTAAGAGGGTTGTAGCAGGGCAGGATGAGAATAACTAATTAAAGTGGTAAAAGGGCTAAGGGGGAGAGAGTTTACTTATTACAAAGTAGTATAACATACAGTTGAAATGAAAAACAGTACAAAGTGAGGGACTGTTACATTCCTCCTAGTGGTCCTTGTTGTGAAGTCAAACCTTAAGGCTTGACTTCCAAACAAGAGTACTAATTCTTCCAGCACATTACTGATCTTATAGAAAGTCAAACATGAATCTAGTGATGCTGATGACCCAATACAGGTCAAATAACTATTTTACAGTACGGCAGGGGGCTTCACCTTACTATATGCCCCCATGTGGTGGAAGACAGTAGACTTTGTCCTGATTGCTGCTTCAACTTCAACATAATCATCTCCAGGGTCAATTTAATTTAGCAGTCATGTACTTATTCATTTTAATCTGTTTTTCTTGATGTGCTTTCTTTACACCTCATTTGTCTGTTTGCCTTGTACTTTGCCTAAGTAACAAAGAATCTGCCGATGACTTGCTGACATGATTTGTATTAAGGGAACTACATGCTGCTGTATCTTCTCAAAGTTTTCATACACCTGCACTGGGAAAACCATCATATGTTTTTTAATTGCATACCAAAAATGCTAGGAGATCTTTCTTATTTTATGAAATCAGAGTCATTCTGAGAGCCAACATAGTTCATATAGACAGGACAAATAGCTCTCCAAATTTAACTCAAAGAATGCTACACTGCTTGTCCATACCTCCCAAACATACAGAATTACTCAGTTTTTATCGAGTTTTGGGGTCAAAATAATGGGGTGCCATGATTCCTGAGTTGCACCCCTTAATTTCTGAATTTCCTGGCATTTTTATTTAAAAATTTCTTTCCTGGCATTTTGAGCTGATGTCAGCAAGTGCGCAATGACGTCAGCTCCGTGAAACACCCTGCCAGCCTGTCGGAATTGAGCTAGCTCAATGCCAGCCTGTCGGAATTGAGCTAGCTCAATGACATGCATGCATTTCCAGCAATCTGCGATGCTGTTTGTTTGGTCGGAATTATGTTGCTGCTTATGAAAGAAATGCTACCTGAACAAACCATTCATTCATTATGTCTGCTGTTATGAAGGGAATGCTGCCTGAACAAACTGTTTGTTCATTATGTCTGCTGCTGTGAAGGGAATGCTGCCTGAACAAACTAGTTACTAGAGGTATTTGGATTTGCTCATTATGTCTGCTGCTTGTTATTTCTGGTGCCCTGGTGGGTTCATTCGTTATTTCTGGTGCCCTGGTGGGATCGTTCATTATTTCTGGTGCCCTGGTGGGATCGTTTGTTATTTCAGGTGTGTCTGCGTGTGTGTGTGTGTGTGTGTGTGTGTGTGTGTGTGTGTGTGTGTGTGTGTGTGTGTGTGTGTGTGCTGCCTCCCAGCTGTCATCCTTGCTTTTCAGGCAGTACACTGATTTTGCCTCAAAATTTACTTCCTGAAAGTTGTGATCTGTGATAGAATAGGATTGATTATGCCAGCAATTAATACCAGGCATTATGATTACATAATTCTAATTCTTCAGAAGATGTCACTCTATGCCAGTCCTGTTATTCCATCAACTTTCTAAGTGAATAGCAGCAGTATTTAGAAGTGCATGATATATACTGGTTTTGTTCTCTAGCACATTTTGCTTTGTCCTTCATTCAGAAGATAAGATGTAGAGAGCAGAAGAGTGATATGTGTTTGTGTGTGAAATGCCCCAGGTGAATATACCTGGTGGCTTGAGCTACTCAGGTTCAAACCCTGTACCTTAGGTAGAGGTCACAAGAGCCTAAAGTTTCTACCCACCACCACTTCCAGATTTATGCTTCATATTTTTGTTCTGTTCTTCATACAAATCTGTGTTTTTTCCGGATTTTTGTTGCAAATCAATGAAAGATTGAATTGACTAAATAATGACAGACATTTGAATTTCAGACTTCATATTCTTTAGAAAATGGTAACACAAAACCTTTTTTTCTAGCAATTTTCTAAGTTTATAGGCTCAGAATTTGAAATTTGTCCCTATTTTTGGGGCTGTATTCCCCCATTATTGGCTTTGTCCATTTTTTTTTATGCTAAGAGGTTGAGAAGTGAGAATTGAATTCTGTATTCCCCCATTATTGGCTTTGTCCAGGTTATTTGTGCTAAAAGGTTGAGACCTATGGCAAGAACTGAATTCATTAAATGATAGCCATTTAAGTTTCAGTCTTCCTATTTTTCAGGAAGCTGCTATTCTGGCATAGTGGAATGTTGCTCTGACTATAGTGCACAGGGTCCTGGGTTCTTGGCAGTGAAATGTATGGTAGTAATGCATTTTATTCTAGCAACTTTCCAAAATTATACAAGCAATGTTTAAAATGTGCCCCTGGTTTTGGGGCTTTTGTCGCACTCCCCCACAGTGCTGAGTGGATTTTACAGGGAGTTGGGAGCTTCAGGGGAAGAGAAGTTTAGAATTGCTTATGCTGAGTCTACTTGCATTGTTAATAGCATAACAGGTTAAATACTTGCTTTTGATGCAGAAGGCTGTGTGTTCTACTCCCACAGTATGTAGATGCATTGCTGACACTGTACTGTGTGATGTTGTACTTTTAAAGGGGGTGAGTGTAACAAGTCAAGGTTGTAGCTACAGGTACAACAGAAGTGAGAAAACGTCATGCACAAGGACATTTGTGCCTCAGTGGAAAGAGCAAAAAATATCATTAACCCAAATTCAGGAACAGAAAATTAGACTTTTGTTCTTTGCTGCATTATAAGAAAAATATTTTTAAACAAATACAGTACATTTTCCAGCATTCAAGATAAAACACATTTTCCTCTCCGGTCTGCTTTTGTACTCTGGTATCCCACAATTCCAATGGAGTGGGCAGGGTTACGTAATTATGTATGCAAACTGTATGTCAATCAGCATATAGATTTGTACCTATTTTTCATGAGCCTTGTCCAGATTTTTGATGTTTCCAGGTTGAGAAGTATGCTTGTAACAGAGATAACTGAAAGGTTTTGATGTTTTCTGGATTCTTTCACCAAATTTTTCCTGAAATTTCCATCCATTCTATAGAAATTATTATCTGCATAACTGACTTACTGTAAAATTCTAGAAGTTGCCACACCAGCTGTTAGTAGTATAAATGCTGTTTTCTTAGTTGGGAAGAAGGCAGTACTCGTGTTGCCATTGGTTGTGCTCTCCTCAAATACCTTAGCTCTTCTATAAAGTATGCATCTAATTTGCCTTCTCATATGTAAGTACTAGGCTAGTTGCCCTTTCAGACCATTTTAAGCCTAGCTAATTTCCCTTTTTTTGCTCAAATTAATCGATCCCATTTGATTAGAAATTGGCCTTACCCATCCCATGGTTGATATTTATATATTACCCCTAATGAGAACAACTGAAATCATACCACAGATAATTTGAGGGGACCTATGCATGGGGTAAAGCATTAAGGAGCTACCTCTGTAGCATTTTGTGTAATGCATGGTCTCATTCTCTTCATGCCTGGCATAAGAGTGCAATATTCCACTTTAGTACTGTGTAAGTTCATGTTTTCTGGTTCCCTAATTTGGTAAACTTTTCACACATACAAACAAGCAAGAAAATGCCAACTCTCCAAACATTCCATACTCTGACTGCTAATTAAAGTATAATTAGAGAAAAGCTATCAGTTCCTGAAAGACTATCTTGCAGCTAGCAAGTTAGAATAGACACATGGAGAACTGTAGTCCCCTTACTAGTTCTTAATCCATGTTCACGAATGATTCCAAGGCTGTTATTAGTTAAGTATGGTACACCGCACATACATATGTGCACACTGATGCACACACAGACACATGCACCCCCACACCAAAGCACTCATTTATGCATGTTTACCTGTCTTATTTATTTATTTATTTATTTCAGTTTGATGACCGGGGATGTCCACTGAGCCAAGAAGAGCCCATTTTCAGTGGAGTCCCTGGGAGAAAAGGATAACAAGCAGAGTATATAACACATGCTGAGAGTACAATCAACATATATGAAGAGATACATTTGTGCATAGAGTAACTGTAGTGACAGTGGACATTCATTCTGTAATCAGACTAAACCTTATTAAACATTTACAGAAATAAGGGTTTCTGCATTTACAAAAAAAAAAAAAAAAAACAAGGATGCAGAAAGACATTAATCACGCATATCAAGTAGTGGCTGTAGTGACAGTAAACAATCAACCATGCAAAGAAGTATTCCTAACATTTAGAGTATTCTTCATGAATACAAATCCAGACAAAGAGTTTCAACATTTCATAAGGTATAAATCTCAGATGTAATGAAAATGGGGATAGAAAAGCAGTACAGCAATATTTGTATAGTTTTGTAAGTTAGGAGAGTGGTAGGATGTTAGTAATAAACAGAACTGGAGAGATGTGTGTAGGAGTCGATAGGGAGAGACTGTAACTGCTGAGAAAAAAGATGTTTGCGGAGGGACTCATGTAGGAAAAGAGCAGGGGCATATCCATTTAGAGGTTAGGTAGGACTATAGGAGGGATTTGAAGTTGGTCTGGTTTGGAGTATTTTGAAGGGGGGGGGGCGAGTTCCACATTTTGGCTAAGGAGTATGATAGCAGAATGTGGCCAGGAGGCCAGGAAGGTTTGTGAATTTGTAGGAAGTTTTGATTTTCTGATTGGAGAGAGCAGTTTGAAATGTAGGGGGTTAAGGTGGTGGAGAGTACAGGTCAGCTGGATGGGCTGAAGATATGTTTATGGGCAGTGGTGAGTTTGAGAAAGTTTAAATAGTTAGATGGTTCTAGCCATTGGAGAGATTGGAGAGATAGACAATGATGGGAAGAGTTTTTGGAGTTGGTGGTGAGTTTGCTGATTTTATTATAGCAGGATTCCAGTTTGGATTGTAAGCCACTTTGGAGGTTGCTGAACAGGGGAGTGCCGTATATGAGAGAGGGGAGAAGGTAGGAGGAGGCTAAAGTCTTTCTGGTAGAGGGAGAGAGGTACAGGAGACCTAGTTTTTGGTGTTTTTTCTTTAATGGCAGTTTGAATATGGATGTGGAATTTTAGATGCTCATCAACGATGACACCAAGCAGTTTGGTGTGTGATACAGTTTCAATGGGGGTGTTATTCTGGCTTAGTATAATAAAGGAAGTATTATCCATGAAGGAGTTTCTGGAAGGAGTAAAAATCATTAGTTTTGTTTGCATTTATGTCGAGGTGGTTGTTGTGCATCCAAGTTTCAGTTTTAGTAAAAGCTAACTGGGTTTTTAGTAGTAGGTCAGAGGGGGAGTGAGCAGTGCAGATGATTGTTGAATCATCTGCATACTGAATTAGAGAGGTATCAGGGATGGTGTGGTGAAAGTTATTCATGAATATGTTGAAGAGTAGGGGGCCGAGGACAGAACCTTGGGGAACGTTGGTGGGGGTGTGTAAGAAGGAATAGGTTGATGATTTCCATATTACAGCTTGCTGTCTTTCAGAGAGGTAGCTAGAGAGCCAGGATATGGTGGAGGGGGATAGGCTGAGAGAGGAGAGTTGAGATAGGAGTATGGGGTGGGAGATGGTATCAAAGGCTTTGGATAGGTCTAGGAAGAGGGTAGATACGAGTTTGCCAGAGTCACGAGCATGGTTGATGGATTCTAGGAAGGACAGAAGGGCAGTGATGGTACTGTGGCCAGGACGGAAACCATGTTGGGTGGGGGTAAGGAGGTTACTGAGTGTTATATATGAGATCAGTTGTGCATGAATACATTTTTCTAGGATTTTTGAGAGTGGAGAAAGGATGGCAGTGGTCCTGAAATTGGTGGTGTCATAGTTTTTACCTCCTTTGTGGAGTGGAATGATGAATGCATGCTTCCAAATTGAAGGGACATTGGATTCTTGGATGGATCTGTTTATTAAAATGGAGATTGGCAGGGCTATGCTGTCAGCAGATAATCTGAGGAAGAATGGGGGTAAATTGTCTGGTGCATTGCAGCATGGTTTTAGCTGGAGGAGGAGTTTTTTTATTTTGTTTGTGGGGACAGGGTTGAGGTTGAAGGTGGGGGATTGTTGCATATTGTCTCAAGGGTGGGAGGAGGGTGGAGGGAATGAACCTGGAGGGGGGTGCGGGAAAGTGGTGGTTAGTTTGGCTATACACTCCACAAAGAAGGAGTTAAATGATGTGGCTGTTTTTAGGTCAGTGAGGTTAGGGTTAGGGTAAGGGTTGTCTTTGTTACCAGGGTGGAGGAGGGAGGAGAAAGTATTCCAGAATTTTTTGGGGTTGGTGGAGTGCTCAGATTGAAGCTTGGTGTAGTATGATTTGCAGTCTCTAGTTATTTATTTTTTTATGGTATAAATTCTAGTAGGGCATTAGGTAGTTTATTGCTATGGTATTGTTTCCACTTTTTGTCTCTTTTAGGAGCATGGTGTGTTTGGTTTCTTTTGATAGCCAGGGAAAGATTTTGGATTTGACCCATTTGGTTCTGAAAGGAGCATGGCTGTTTAGTAGGTTCAGAAAGGTTTCATTAAAGCAGCCGATTGCATTGTTAAGGGGCAGAGTTTTTAAGGGGGTCCAGCCAATTTGTTTTAGATAGAAAATATTTGTGTGTTGAACTTAGAGAGGTTACGGGTTTGAATGTAGTGATGTTGTTTTTGAAGTGAGAAAGGGTGCCGGTTGGTGGTCGCTGAGATGGGTGGGTAGGACACCTATCATTGAGATAAGGTTAAGATGTGATACTAAAATCTAGTCAAGGTTGGTGCCAGAGGCTCCATTTTTGTTAGGCCTGGTAGGAGAGTTAATTAGCTGGGTGAATTTAAAGAGGTTGATTGAGAAAGGGGTTGAGAGTTGATAGTGGTCCAATTAATGTTTACATCATCTAGGATATAGGTTTAGTTTCTGATGTTAGAGGAGAACCAGGAGAGCATGTCTTCTAGTACTGGAACGTTGTTGTTGCCTGGGGGATATAGGGGGCAGCTATGCATATAGATTTGTGATTGTTGATTTTTAGGTGGACTATGGTTACTTCAGAGTTGGCGAATTTTAGAATGGGATTTGGGAATAGGGTTACTGTATAGAAGGAGGAGTAGACTATGGCAATGCCGCATCGCCACCTCTTTTCCTACTGGGTCTATCATTACGGATCATTTAGTAGCTGGGTGGTAAAATTACTTTGTCTTTTATGTATGGTTTAAGCCAACTTTCTGAGATAGCAACTATGTCAAGTTGATTATGGCAAAGTCAGGCGTGGAGGGTAGGGGTTTTATTATAAAGGCTTTGAGCATTAATTGTGATGAAACGAATGGACTTGGAAGTGCGAATGTGAGGGAGTGGGGGCTTTGGCGAATGGGGAGTTGGTGGGGCCTAGGTTGGGATGGATGTCACCAGACAGAGAAAGTGAAATTTGGTGTAGTAGGTATATAATGCCGTCTAAAGTGGAAATACGTTTTAAGTAGAGGTAGAGAGTAGGTTTGTTGGGGTATGGGTGGAGGGGAAGGTTGGGTGTGGATAGGATTGGAGGATTTTGGGCTTATATAATAGGGTTGTGCTGGAGGGATAGAGTTCTGGAGGTATGGAGGAGAAGGATGTTGTGGTGATTTGTTGGAAGATGGATGTGTAATGTGATGGTGGGGTATGGGAGGGGCATGGGAGTTGTGTTAAGTAGCTGAGGATGGTTAGTAATGCTAGGAGTATTGCTGAATATAGTTGGAGTATGTGTGGGCGCCGGAACCATACAGCGAGGGTGGAGGGGCGCCCCCCCCCACACACACACACACACTTTTGCAGCAGATCCAGCAACTCTCGGAATTGAGCTGACACATTTCCGGCCACGCTCAAATGTGAGCTGAGCGGGAAATTTAAGATTTACTGTCAGCTCAAATGCGAGCCGATTTAAGATTTGCTGACAGCTCAAATGCGTGCCATTTGTGAAGGGATTATCGGCTGCGGTCGCGGTGAAGAACTTGAATGGAAGGAAAGGAAACTGGTATAGTTCTGTAATGAAGTAAGGTAAGGAAACTGGTGTGTGTGTGTGTGTGTGTGTGTGTGTGTGTGTGTGTGTGTGTGTGTGTGTGTGTGTGTGTGTGTGTGTGTGTGTGTGTGTGTGTGTGTATGTGTGTATGTTTGTGTGTGTGTGTGTGTGTGTGTGTGTGTGTGTGTGTGTGTGTGTGTGTGTGTGTGTGTGTGTGTGTGGTGTAGTTCTGTAATGAAGTAAGGTAAGGAAACTGGTGTGTGTGTGTGTGTGTGTGTGTGTGTGTGTGTGTGTGTGTGTGTGTGTGTGTGTGTGTATCTCGACTGGGTGGATTGTGGTGAAGCATGACTTGCCCAAAAAATTGAAATGTAGCAAGTTTCTCGCCCTCTGGTACTCCAGGGAAATATGCATTTCTTCCTAATCATCTATAATGGTGATGCACAGATCCATTAGCTGTCCCTGTTTTGGATGTGTATACCTCTTTTCAGGCTTTAATTACCTCTTCACATAATGTATCCATTTTTGAACATACGTTCTTATTTTCGTGCTTGGTTTATGCCTCCACATGATTTCCTGGATCCTAGAGTTGAGAGGTAGAAACTTTAACCTCGGAATTTTCTGATGTTATATTTAACCATATGGGGCCTTTGATGCATCTGACCGTTAGCTGCATCTTATGTTAGCATAAGGAAATACTCTGACAATATACGATAATAAAGGGGCATGTTTATGGTGTTGTACCTGTGTGGGTCTAGCTATCTCGGTCAAAATTACACAATTACTATCAGAGACAGATTCGGTTAGGAACACTTTTGAATATTAGTACATTTAATGTAGAAAGCTGGTACATTGTGATGGAGTTACATAAAGTGCTTTCTGAAGAAATAGCGTCTTGAGAAATACATGTAGCTAACGTCACTCCTTTTGCCAGAACATCACAAGTAATATTGGCAGGAGAAATAACATGCTGAGTCCAACTCCTGAGACAGTGCTGAGGCCCTGTGACGGCTGACACAAGGTTCAGTCTGAACTCCCGGAAGTGTGGGAGTGTCATTTACTGCAGCTGCACACTCAGCTATCTGCGCACGCGTCATTGTACATTTCTACACTTAAGTGATTGTACACCATGTTCACGTTATGTTTTTTGTATTTATTCCACATTTATCTGTTTAGGATAGTGTATTCATGAGTATGTGACTAAAGTATTACAGCATACTTGTCTACTGGACCTGGATGCAGTTGTTTTATGCATGGAGATGCTGACAGATGAAGCTTTTCCATAACTTCTTGCTACTGGAATGGCCATGAAAAAAGTGAGTAACTGCAAAAGTGTTGCTTGTCAGCAGATTTGCTATATCAAGCCCATACCTCTCATGTGATCCTCGTTACCAAGGAGGTCTCGAATTTTTGCTCAACGTGTTGCTGTAAAGGTAGTGGATGCTGCAGTCCTATTAATGTCCTCTTTTGGAGGAGTTACCTAGTAACTATGTTTCTGTTATCTGTTTGCCATCCATTCCCCAATGCAAAATTGCTAGCTTATCATTTTTTGAATGTATTATAGGCAATTTATTCTTTAAAGGCAACAGGCACTTTATTTGTAGATGAAACAATGAAATATAAAGTTGTTTGCTAGCAGCAACCTCTTCATTAGTTACATATCCATTTAATGTGAAATTATTTAGATGACTTACTTCTGCAGAGATTTTGGAAATTTACTGCTATTGGGGGATTGTAATGAGAGAAGTTTGAGTGGCCTTTTATGGTTGAAATTTTCTGAAATGGGTAGTTTTGTCATTATTGTTTCATACCTTTGCATTGAAGCCATGGTGGTACAGCGGTAGCAATGTTGCCTCAAAGCAAGAGGTTCCCCTGTTCAATTCTTGGCTGGAGTACCTTCTCTGTGGAGTCTGCATGTCCTCCCCACTGCCAAGTGGCCTCTGAAAGACATGCGTGAATGGATGTGCCTTTGCTAAAAGTTGGGTGCCAGACTGACAACTTGGCACCATAAAAATCAACTGGCAATCATTAGCAATTAGCATTAGTTGCTGTGGTGACCCCTAACCGGGAAAAGACCAACAACAAAACATTTTGTTTCATTGCTTACTAGAAGCTGTTCCGAACTACAAATTTAAAACACATTCTAACAAGTAGTGCTGTATTATACAAGGAATATAATTTAATACAATCAGGTTAATACAATTAGGAATGTGAATCAAAGCATGCATGCATGTATGCTTGCTCACAGGATGCAGGCGATCAAAACAGGGGAAGAAACCAGTGACCAATGGAGTCCCCCAGGGTTCAGTGCTGAGAATTTTTCTGTTTGGCATATACATCTCAAAAGTACAAGGTAATACCAAAGGGATTTGGCCGACTAAGTTTGAGATGACTGCAAACTAGGAGCAGTTATTGAATCCCTAAATTACTTAATCATCATGCAGTAAGGTTTGTCCCAAACAATAACTGGTGCCAGAATCATGAATTAAAACTAAACTCCAAGAAATACATTATCGTCTCCTTTGGGAAATCATCTACTCCAGGGAACTGCCAAATTGACAATGCCCCCTGAGAAATGACCCAGTTGTTTGGCATTTGGGAACTTGTGTGTACAGTGACCTAACCTTTGACCAACATGTGCCCAGAGTCATAAGAAAGTCTTTCTATATTGCACAGCTTATAAGCAAATTGATTGTGACCAGATCTAGAGATGTTATTGTCCCCCTTTACAAGCCCTCATTAGGTCAGTCATTGTGTATAATGCTCACTTGGGCATGTAGCTGTCCAGACCCATGCAATAATTGGAATACCCACAGAGATACCTTACTAAAAGGATACACGTCCTATACAATAGGTCTTGCATGGACCACCTCAAAGATTTATCGCTATACTCAGTATCCTACAGAGTGCTTAGAGGTGACATGTCTGGCACACAAGGCATCCTCCGACCTAATACAGATGGACCTACTGAACATCAGCAAATCAAACAGCATCAGAAATATTCAGTCCAGGTATCTAAACTGAATGTTGCGGAGAGCTCGATATATACCACAGAAGCTACCACTGTTCCAGAACAGACTATCGAGTCAAGTAAAACAAAGCTTATCCCTGTCCATATTCAAATGTAACTTGGATCTAAGGATAGGTAATAGAAAATGCCCCTCATGCCATTAATGAATAGAGGCCAGTTCCTAAATGCTGCATCCCTTACATGGGTATCCAAAATGATCTATAGTATGATCACATTTATTCTTACTAGTGCAAATATACAATTATCAGCCATGGAATAGGTAAGACCAATCAGGAAATGTTAACTGAAGGACCAAAAGGGAAACTGGCTAAGTTTAAAATGACCTCCAAGTGAACCTATGTTGTGTAGTAAATAGTTTAAAAAAATGCCCTTTTTAGATCACTAAGTGCACCTCACACCCTCTCCCCCCCCCCCCCCAAGTCTTCAACAGCTTCTGGCACCTCTGGGAGTATGGAATGGGACATATTGAAGTTGGGTGTGTTTCTCTGGTGGTGTACAGTGAGTGGTTGGAGGAATATGTGATGATTGGATAGTGAGAGTAGTGGGAAGAGTTAGGGATAGATAAATGTACAAGTGGTTGTGGCGGGTGAGAACTGGGGCAGGGTAGGGGAGCGGAGTGAGCTCAGAGGGTGAATGGAGCGGGCACAGGACCCCAGCAGAGGTGAGCAGAAAAAAATATCAGTGAGTGCAGGTAAGAACAGGAATCCGTTGCTTGTGGTTACAGCAGTGAAGTCCACAGTCTAGGGGAGCAGATAGTTATGTATAGGTTGGTAGCACTTAATTTCTATTGTTTCACTAGGTAGAGGTGCTGCCAGATTGTAAAGGGGCACAGTAAAATACTGAATGGTAAGCACCTTGAATGGGCTTAGGTAACTGGTCAAATAGGAGGGTTATGGAGTTCTGCTGTCACCTACTGTGGAAATACAGTGTTACAGCAGACTGGAAAAGGAAAGAGGGATAGTCTCTGTGAGTGTACATGCTGTCGGGGGGTGCTAAATACAAAAATTATCTTTACTCAGTAAGCAGATTGCATTTAGAGGAACAACAAAAATCCTGCAGGAGTTTACATGCACTTAGAGGCAAGAACAAACTTTTCTCCTGGGGAAACAGTATATTTATTGGTCCGACCAATAGTGTCAGTGTCACAGTGGGTCTTTTGGTTTCCTGGACTGGAGGGAGTTCAGGTTGTGCGAGCTGTAAAAGAGCAAAGAGAGAGGCTGAGTTATTGCCCGTGAGTGAACATTGAAAGGTGAGAGTATGGAGGGTATTGAGGGAGAGTGTGGCTGAGTGATAGAGGTCAGTGGAGTGGGAAGATTGAGAGGGAAGTGAGGAAGGTGGCTGAGATAGTGCATGCGGTGGGTAGTACAGAGTTAGAGAAGCTTTATAACAGCATGTAGAGCAGCAAAGCAGAGCAGCACAACAGTGTTCTTCTTCTTTCGGCTTTTCCCGGTTAGGGGTCGCCACAGCGGAACTCAGGTCCGCTAATGATTGGCAGTAGATTTTTTAATGGGTGCCGTGGTGCTAGCTCAACGCCCAACCTTCAGCGAAGGCACACCCATTCACACGTGTCTTTCGAATACCACTCGACCACGGGGAGGACATGCAGACTTCACACAGAAGGCCCTCCTGCAGAGAATCGAACGGGAGGACCTCTTGCTGTGAGACAACAACGCTACCACTGCACCACCGTGGCTGAACGATATTCAAATTATACAGTTCTTAATTTACAGTTCTACACTAACACAGTCTAATCTAGCAGTAAAACCAGTAAGACACATAAACAAACTCTATTTGTATTCTACAGTTCGTAATTCACAGTTCCATACTAACAGGTATAATCATTGGCTGTATAGTAATGTAGATGCTTGGCCATATATGTCACCACGACTCTGGAGTAAGTGTTTAGAATTATGGACAAAAAATTGTAAAGTTCTATATCTACAGCTGCTGTGTTGGTTATAGAAACAGGTACACTGCATCTACAAGTTACAAAGCAGTGTGAGCAAGAGTATTCAGATTGTGAGTGGCTAACATTGCGTTGTTATGAGTTGCCTTGTATACCTAGAAGTGTGTTTATAGCAGTTAGTGATATACTATTAAGAAAAACCATTTACAGCAGCTAGCGATGCATATAGTATAAAGTATGGCAGCAATTTAACACAGTAGAAATGCGTGGATATAGCAGCTAGCGAATACAACTAAGACTATTTATAGCAGCTAGTGATACACACAATATAAAGAATGGCAGCTATCTAACACAGGATATGAAGCGTTTCACAGTGACATGTAAAATAGTTGTGCTATACATCTAAAATGCCATATAGAGGCTGATGTGATGTATGGAGCTCTTATCTGAGATCTGCTTGAGAAGTACATGACGTGTCTTACACAGTGTAGGTCTGCAGTTCAAGTTAGTTGTTAGCAGGTCCTTGATAAGTTTAAGAAAAAATAATCACAAGACAACACAGTGCGGATCACCTTGTGTCCAACAAATGTTTCATTCTGTCATATACCTTTTCTTAACTATTACTACTCTCCACTTGGATCTGCTGTCACAAGCACCCTCTGATTAATTTTCTGTTTCTCCTCCCCACCCCAGTCCCATCAGAGAGTGGAAACTTTGCCACGAGAAGTGCTTTATATTTTCACCATTTAATAGGTCAGATAAGCAGTTATGGCATAAGCTTCAGGAATTGAAAAGATTGCACTATTTTTACTTTTTTCCTAATATAATTTATATTTTTGTGAGAGAGGCACATCTTCTGACACTGGGCTATGTAAAGTTCAATGAAGTCTCCAGTACAAAAAAGTAAGATTTAGGTACTTGATATAAGAACTAATTTGAGAAATCACATGCTTTGAACACTTAAACAAAAGAAGTTCTGCTTCTCCCTGAAAAAAGGTGGTTTCCCTGTCCTTCACAAGCTGGGCAAGACTCTGGAGAATAAAACAACTCTACTAGAATTAAAATAAGCAATAACATTTTTGCACTTTCTAGCAATTTAACTGCTTCACTGAGCATACACAGTTGGCCAAGAAAGAAAAGACACATCATAGATGGAGACAATATTGAATTATTGATTTCAGAAAACATTCTTACCAACAGATGCACTTTCTGCAAAGCAAATGAAAATGAATTAACTCTTTAGTCAACAGCAGAAATCCATAATAATAAGCTTTCTTCTAATCCGTGCACAAGAAAGACGAACACTGTATACACTCCAAAACTATTATCCTTAGACTTAATTCTGATACAATTTTGGGGACATCTGTTGCCTGAATATGCCAGGCATAACTGACAACCATAACCAGTGTTAGACTGGCTTTCTTAATGCTTCATTGAGCTAAGCTAATGTAGGTTGAGCTTTCTTTTAGTTGTTGAAATTGGGTGCTGTTTGTAGTTTATGTAGTGCACTGGCTTTGTACACTGCAGTTTATTTGTGGTGTTTTTCCACCACAGAAGTCGATTCTTAAATCCTTAGCTCTAATTGTTGGTGGGTAGGTGCACATCAAGATACTCAGCAAAAAAACACCACACATTATACAACATCACAGAAAAATATCTACATTACACTAACAGCCTTCTACATGCCTCCAACCCATATGACTCCATACTAACTCAGAGGTTACTCAATCTCAGGGGTAAGAGAATACTTCTTTACCCCAAAGGTTCAGTGATCTCAAACTTAGTACTGCGGTAGTCTTCAGTGTTATTATATTCAAATGTATTTCCATGCCTGCCTGTGTGGTACAAAGAGAGGGAGCCCTGATTGTGACCTAGGTTACTGGGATTCAATTAGTGCTCTTGGCACTGGAGGAGCCAGGCAGGGAGGGAGGGAGAGGAGTAAAGAGGCATAGCCCACTCACCTCTCCCAGAGGACTGGGTGGTATGCATACACTTGGGGGCACCCTGGACAGGTGCAATTTCCATGGTTGAGATTAGGGAAATCACCCCCTGTGCTTCAGGAATGGAGTGGAGCTGCATCAAGGAAACATCCCTAGTGGAAGTAAGGGGAAAATTCTTTGTCACCAGCCTACTGTATGTCCCCTTTCTTCATTCTTAGGCAAGTGTGTGTGGGGAGGGTGTTACTCTTTTTGTTGCAAGAATAGCTTCAAAAACCTCCTCTGTTTCTTTCTTTTTGTTTTAAATTTTGGGTTCATCTGCCTTTCACTGATGACAGTTATTCTATACTATGTCTAATGTATCCATTCATTCCCTGTTTACAGGGTGATAGCTGGCCAATGTGTTATCTCTAAATCCACAGTGATACTTAACATGTGACATCTCACCCATTATACTGGCCACCCCATTTCCTGAATCAGGAGCAGTTTTGGAAATAAATATCAATTCAGGGCCCGCTGTTTGAAATAAATCTTGGGTAGTTTTAAAAATACACCAGTTTCTTCTAATAATATCTTTGATTTCCTTAGAAAACTGGTTATGTTCTATAATTAATGCCTTTTCATACCTGTGTTCCTCACAATTTGATGGTACTGTTAATGCAGTTCCTAGAAGAGGTTTATACCTTTTCCCCATTCATTAGGTACTTCCAACAGTAAACTGTCCAAAAAGGGGCCAGGTTACCCCTTGCTAAAAACATTTCCTTTAACTTAGCTAACTCATCCCACATGTCCTCCCTTTGGGACATCATATGTGCCACCCAAATGGCTTGTCCCTTAACTAAACTCTTCTTCTGTCATAAGGGGTGGCAACTACAGAAATGTAGATAAGAATTGCAAAACGTTGCTTTCTAAAAATATTACATTTAAAACCAGTTGGTGTGTGGGAAATTAAAGCATCTTAGAAATTAATCCTATCTCTGCTCCATAAGTATGTGAGTCTCAAGAATTCTGTAGTATTATTCAAGTAGTCGACAAAAGAGTGAATGCCCTGAGCTTCACCATCCCATAAAACAAATATGTCATCTAAAAATCTGACATAAAGACCAAGCTGAATTACCAATGGACTACTAAATACAAACTGATTTTCCCAGCCCAACAAGGCCATGTAGGAAAAGGCACAGGATGCCCCCATGGCCACATCTCGGATTTGCTGGAAAAATTCTCCCTCAGAATAGATGCAACTGTGTTCCAAAACCAAAGACATCAATTACATGATAAGGTTTATCTTATCATTTGAGAGGGTAGACCATCAAATCAATGGTCATGAAAATAAGATTTGCCTTCCAAATATGGTTTTGTAAATGACCTAAAAAAACCGAAGAATTTTTTATGAGTTGTGGAACAGCATAATATACATGTTTGACACATATGTCAATCAAAACAGCTAAGGGGTAAGTCTTAGACCCTGTTGCTGAAACAAAAAGCCTAAATGGGGGTCAGAGCTTTTCTTTATGAATTTTCGGAAAGATGAAAACTGTTGGTATTACAGGATTAGGATTGGATAAAAAAAATTGTAAGTATCGATGTCAATACACTGATTTAACAGATATTCATCCAGGTATAAATCAATCCTGTGGCAAGCTATATGAATCTGATTTCTAGAAATAGGGTTGTAGGTATCAAAATCACGTAAAAGTTCTAGCATAGTGTTAGAATAATCCTGTGCATCATATATACCCATATCACCCCTATTATCAGGCTGCATGATACGTACGGTTTTGTCTTTACGTAATTGATTAAATAGCAATTTTTCTTCCTTAGAGAGGTTAAAAGTAATGTATTTCTTATCAGTGTAGGTTCTATAAATATGTTCCATGACCACTTTTTCAAAAATATGTATAGTGGCGTTTAAAGGGGGATTGAAAGTATTATACTTTCTAGTTAATCTCCCCCCATAATCTGTTTCTTCATTCACTCATAGGTTCATAGGTTCATAGGTTCATACTAGGCTATCTGCCCTAGGGCATTTATAAGCCTAGCCAGAATGTGTTTGGCTTTCGCCACCCATTTTAAATTTATTTTGCTATGCCCTTTTTCGAGGTTAGTATACTGTGCCTCTAACAGTGACACAGAAGTGATACCCGGGGTAAACCTACGATCTCCCATCCACTCATCAAGACTCCTCTTGAAGAGAGTCAATGAGGGACTCTGCCTAACCTGGACTGGGATTTTATTCCAGAGTGAAGGGAGCCTCTGGGTTATGAATCTGTCCCTCCAGCATGTCCTATTTATTTCAGTGCTGAGGTTGAAGTCTCTCGAGCGCGTAGCTTGATGGGATTTGGATTTTCTGAGGTGCAGCATGTCCATTAATTCCGGGTTGGACATGGCTTTATACGTCAGGCACAGATCGCCTCTGAACAGGCGGTATGCCACTGAGTAGAGCTGGAGTTTCTTTAACCGGGCAGCATATGGCATCTGTTTGAGCCCTTTGATCCTCTTGGTGAGGTACTTTTGGGGTCTTTCCAGTTGCTGCAGGTGTCTGGTAAGGTACATCCCAAAAGGGGCATTGTACTCAATTATGGGCCTGATGAGGGATGAGTAAAGATGACCTTCCCTGATCTAGATGTGAATCCCTTCATGATTAGGTGGGCTATATAAAATGTTTTTCTAACCACTTTGGCCACGTGGTTGTCAAATGAGAGATTGCTATCAACTTGGGTCCCCAGGTCCCTAATTACTTCTTCTGTACTTAATGGATTACCACCTATGTGGTAATTTGTGGGCACTTTGTTTTTGCCAAAGGGGATGACTATACACTTTTTGGCATTTAGCTTGAGGACATGGCTCTGGCACCAGTTGTCTGTTTCTATGAGGCCCTTTTGGAGGATGCTTGTGTCGGCTGGAGAGTCGATTATGGCACCCAGTTTGCAGTCATCTGCGAACTTGGTCAGCCACAGTCCTTCCATGTTGGCCTGTACCTCAGAGAAATATATACCGAACAAGAGAGGTCTCAGGACTGAGCCTTGTGGGACACCACTTGTAACTGGTTTGGAGTCTGACATGGCTCCAGCAATTCTAACCATGTGGGTTCTGTCCTTGAGCCAGTTTGCAATCCATCTAGTGACATAGGGGTTTATATTTAAGCTGGTGAGCTTATCTATAATGCCCGAGTGGGGTATTGTATCGAAGGCTTTTGCGAGGTCCAGGTAGGCTGTGTGGACCACCTTCCCCTCGTCAATGGCCTTGGTGACTGTTTCAAAGAAATCAACCAGGTTTAAGAGGCAGGATCTGCCCTTAACAAAGCCGAACTGGGTAGGATCCAGTGTCTGTAGGTCCCCAATATCTTTATTTATGAGGTCCATGATGATCCTTTCCATAGCTTTGCAGACCAAGCTAGTCAGGCTTATGGGGCGATAGTTTCCAGGATCCGTTGAGGCACCACCTTTATGGAGAGGGACTACTGTTGCTGTACGCCACTCTTTGGGCACATATCCTGTAGTAAGGCTGAGATTGAACAGTAGTTTTATGTTTGGGTTTAGCTCTTCTTGGAGTTCATGTAGGACGCAGCCCAGGACACCGTCTGGTCCCATTGATGCTGTGTTTTTTGCTTTGGAGAGGGCGGCTCTTACCTGAGCATCTGAGATGTCAGGGGGGCAGCACTCTGCTGGGATAGATATTTTCCCTTTTGGTGGGGAGGGGGGGGAGAAGTTTGTGCTGAACCTGTCAGCTAGGATGTTGGCAATGTCTGTGGGTTCAGTGTATTTTTGTCATTTTGGACTAATTCTGAGCATATCTGGGAATTACCACCCAGGTTCCTAACATAACTAAAGAAAGCCTTGTGATTATCCTTAGTGTCCTGTGCAATTTTTCTCTCGAAGCTGGCCTTAGACAATTTTATGAGTGCCCATAGCTTTTGCTAATACTGATCAGAGATGCCTTCCCTTTTTGGGAATTTGCTCTATCATTTAGTAGCTTCCTCCTTCTATTGTATAGTTTGTTTATGGCTGGGGTCCACCAGACAGGACGTCTGCCTTTGGAGGATTGGGTCTTGGTTTTATTTGGGATCGCATGATCCATGCATTCCTGAAGGTGTTCATAGAATGCGTTTATAAAGGATTCTGTGGTCTGGGACGTATTTTCCACACGGGAGCTTTGAAGGATTCCACCTCGGTTTTGAGGAGTGTGAAATTTGCTTTAGAGAAGTTTTTCACTGTGGTTTTCTGGGCAGGGGTGGGGTCGGATGTGAATATCCAGTGAGATTAGTTTATGGTCTGATCTTACCAGTGAGGGATACACTTCTGGTCTGGAGCATAGAGTCCCCATGTTGGTGATGATCAGGTCCAGTATGTTTTCCCCTCTTGTGGGAGTGGTAACAAGTTGTTCCATAGCATTTGAGTTTATAAATTCTAGGAACCTTTGGGCTAGGGTGTTGGAGCTAGAGTAATGCTCCCAGTCTATGTTTGGGTAGTTGAAGTCACCCAATATAATGGTGTTTGGAGAGACCTTCATATTTTCCAGTGTTCTCAGAAAGGCTGAGTGGGGTTCCTGGGTTTGGGAGGGTGGTCTGTAGCAGGCTATAAACTGGAAGGCAGTTTTACCCACTGTTAGTTGCACATGGATAGTCTCTGATGCTTCGTGCTTTGCCACCAACCTGGAGGTGTGGGTATCTGTGATGAATATCGATACTCCCCCTCCTTTTGTGGTTCGGTCCAAGTTTTGGGGCCGAAAAGCATGGTATGAGGTATAACCTGGTAGTGCTGGGGTGCTCTCGGGAGCCCTGAACCAGGTTTCTGTTACTGCACAGATATCGATGTTCTCCATGCTAAGGAGAGTTTTGAGTGCGTGCATCTTGAGGTTTAGACTTCTGGCGTTGAGTAGCATTACTCTTAGTTTCTTATCCCTTGTGATACCTATGGAGGTGGGTTTGTCTTTTGAGCCTTGCCTAAAAAGGGCACTATGGGGGTAGCAAGAGCCTTTGCCAATATCCGAAAGCCCAGGGGTGACAGGTACAAGCCGTCCCTTGCGAAGCATCGTGGCTTGTCGAGCATATCATCCCAAGCTGACAGGCATTGGATCCCCTTTGAATGACACCAGTACTTAAGCCAATTGTTGAAATTGATCATCTTGTCTTCATATTGTGGCATCATTCTTGGTGAGGGTAAGATGCTACTCAAGGTCAGGGTCATACCGGCCTGGGCTACATGCTCAGAGAGCTCCTTTATGTCTCTTTTCATGTAGTCCAGGGAGGTACGTCTCAGGTCATTCACACCAGCATGGACAATGACTGAGTCATATTTGTACTTGCCTTGGAGTGACCTGAGTGCTTGTGTTATGTGTGTCATGGAAGAAAACATAGAGGTTTAATTTTCTAATAAATAATTTGACCTCCACCAAAGACTCAGCAATATCTATTTGTTTGGATGGAACTAACTTAAAACTTTTAAGAACATAGAAAAATGTTCTTTTGTAATCAGTCTAGAAGTGCAATCGTAGATATTGTACCCCTATAGGAAATAGTTATATCATCAATACCAATCTTTATGTCTTATACCGTAGGCAAGAAATGTCAACAAAACAATCAATGATCTTTAACGATAGACAAAGGATTCCAGTAGTACAGCAGCACTGTAACATATCTATAGAAACCTTCACTCACTTTAAGTACCAGTAGTACAGCAGCACTGTAACATATCTATAGAAACCTTCACTCACTTTAAGTACCAGTAGTACAGCAGCACTGTAACATATCTATAGAAACCTTCACTCACTTTAAGTACCAGTAGTACAGCAGCACTGTAACATATCTATAGAAACCTTCACTCACTTTAAGTACCAGTAGTACAGCAGCACTGTAACATATCTATAGAAACCTTCACTCACTTTAAGTACCTGTAGTACAGCAGCACTGTAACATATCTATAGAAACCTTCACTCACTTTAAGTACCTGTAGTACAGCAGCACTGTAACATATCTATAGAAACCTTCACTCACTTTAAGTACCTGTAGTACAGCAGCACTGTAACATATCTATAGAAACCTTCACTCACTTTAAGTACCAGTAGTACAGCAGCACTGTAACATATCTATAGAAACCTTCACTCACTTTAAGTACCAGTAGTACAGCAGCACTGTAACATATCTATAGAAACCTTCACTCACTTTAAGTACCAGTAGTACAGCAGCACTGTAACATATCTATAGAAACCTTCACTCACTTTAAGTACCTGTAGTACAGCAGCACTGTAACATATCTATAGAAACCTTCACTCACTTTAAGTACCTGTAGTACAGCAGCACTGTAACATATCTATAGAAACCTTCACTCACTTTAAGTACCTGTAGTACAGCAGCACTGTAACATATCTATAGAAACCTTCACTCACTTTAAGTACCTGTAGTACAGCAGCACTGTAACATATCTATAGAAACCTTCACTCACTTTAAGTACCTGTAGTACAGCAGCACTGTAACATATCTATGGAAACCTTCACTCACTTTAAGTACCAGTAGTACAGCAGCACTGTAACATATCTATAGAAACCTTCACTCACTTTAAGTACCAGTAGTACAGCAGCACTGTAACATATCTATAGAAACCTTCACTCACTTTAAGTACCAGTAGTACAGCAGCACTGTAACATATCTATAGAAACCTTCACTCACTTTAAGTACCAGTAGTACAGCAGCACTGTAACATATCTATAGAAACCTTCACTCACTTTAAGTACCAGTAGTACAGCAGCACTGTAACATATCTATAGAAACCTTCACTCACTTTAAGTACCTGTGCATCTAGCTAGAGCACTCCCTAAACTTCCAACACCACATTAATTTAACTAAATCAAAACTTATCAGTATCCTCTTCTCGACTAAATAAATATAGCAAAGTACACCAGAAACTGATGAATACTGCTTGGTTAAGATATGAAATCAAACAAATGTTAAATCAAACTCTGCAACCACAGAGAGGATGGTATACAATTAAAATCAGATGTAAACTTTAATATCAAATATAAAACTCATAAGAAATCACAAATCTGAGGAAGGCATCAAATTGAAGCACTTATCTTAAAGCTCTTATACATATATTTTTTACCACATTTTATTTGTGATTTCTTACAAGTTTTATATTTCCTGTTCAAGTTTGCATCTGATTTGTTTGACTAAATAAATATAAGAATAGCCATTGCCTTAGCAGCCTTACTCACCTGGATGGAGTATGACCTTCCCATAATTGCCAAAGCATCCAAGAAAAAATAGACCATACTTCAAACAACAGCCAATTAAATCTACAGGTTTATTATCATTGCCTCATAAAGAAAAGGCAAACTGGCTTCTAATAAAGAATACATGCATCCTACTTTTAGCATTCTTTACTCACAAACTAAAGCATGTTGAAACCTTCAAGTATCCCAAAGAACCTCTAACTATAACCTCACATCTCTAAATCTCATCTTCTTCTCCACTCCATGCAAAAAAAAAAAAAACATACAGCAGAGCATGGTTTCTCTATTACGGTACTGCATACATGAGAATTACTCCCTACAACGTAACATCTATCTCTTCCTTCCACAAATTCAAGCACCAGCCCCAAAATTTCCTTTTTTGGAAGCAATAAGTACATACACGGCAAGAAGAGAGAGAGAGAGAGTCCCCTGATATTAAAACTCTTGTTTCTTCCTCCTGTATCTACCAGCAAAACAGCTTCCCTTAGCAACTCAAATGATTTCCTCAATTCCTAACCTGAATGCGCAGCCTCTTTAAATACAACTCACTGCAAACTCCGCTTGGGATAAACAGCATTCTTGCCTCCTAATATATGGAATGCTATGAACATTTCTTCATTTAAAGCACTTTCCACTGCCTTTCTGCAGAGAAATTTGATTTATGAATGCTTTATCTAATCCATAAATGTGCTACCTGATTACATGCTAAACGTTTGTTAGTATCCCATCGTTTTGCTAAACCAGTGACATTACATCTGATTATCATTGCGTGCATGCTACTATTTTAAAGAGTACATAATGAATAATCACCAATGAGATTGTTTGAAATACAAACCATCAAATGAACTCATTGGTGATTATCTTCTTTGCCAACTCAATAATCAAAAAAGTAATCACAAATATAAACCAACAAGTTACATTTGCAATTACCAAAAGTGAAACAAAAAACAACTTTTATGTTGGGACTTTGCTTCCCCGCACTCCATCAGAAATTAAATATACTAACTCCAGGTTCATACACTCTCGTAGAAAAGGGGAAAAAATGAATTAGGTAACGGTTGATCTGCTGGTGTTTGACCGTTACATAATCTGACCAACTGTACCAACAACAAATATTTCCAGCAATTTAACATACAGAAAAATGCTTGCTGCGACAGATCATATCACACCCATTCAACTACTATGTCGCTCAGTCTACAGTAATCACTGTATTTCTGCTAATCCACACATGCTGTCTATCATGTACTGCTTTACAAATATTATATGAAGATGAGAACACAATTGTTTTTTACACCCTTCAGAAACGTTAATTTTAGAATATTAAAATAAGACATTTTATGCACTCTGAATATACATATCTGAAATGTTTAGGTGTCAGCTGTAATTATCGTGGTTTATATTAGTGGAAATTCACTTTTGAACTTAGCTGTGGCTCAGGTGACAGCTGAAATGAATTAATGCAACTCAATCAATCAATAAACAGAATAGAAACAGCAGAATAAAATACAATAAAACAGAATAGCTAATAATTTAGCTTAAAAAGACTTTTGAATCTATAAAGTAAATCTCCTCTTCAATTTGTTTTAACTCAAGTAAACAAGATATTCTGACATTCATTTGAGTTTCTGAAGAGTCTATAGCAATGTCTTAATTAACCTACCACAGCATATCATGCATTGTAGACAGTAGTACAAAACCTGCTACCATTTTTTTTCTGTAGAAGGAATTTTTGCATGTTCAAGTATTTACTAAAGAATGTGTAGGAACAATGCACTGCTCTGAAAAAATGTATCAAGCCACAAAACAAATAGAAAGTGACTTCCATTTTTAAAGCTACAGCATTCCACATGGAATATGACATTAAACCAAACTGCACAAACACCATGTCCTTTGCTTTTTACTAAAATAAGAATGCTTCCTATTAGGAACTTTAATGTAATTGATACAAATTCATAGCAGTATTAGACATTCGCTTCTTGACAAATCACCCACAGCTGCTGCTGATGTTCTACCTACTATGCAGACTAACTTTCTTATGAAATACAAAGGTTGTCTAGTGCACTGTAACTCAACATTTTTCTTCTATAAGATAAGCTATTTTAGGATATTTTGAAAAAAAAGACAGTATTAAACAGAATGCAAAAGACAAAGAAAGAGAATAAACAATGACTTACTTCTCAAAAATCCTAAAAGGCATAACCAATGAAGAAGAAGAGCCATTTCTCCAGACAACAGCAGTATTGCTTATTTATGGAGATTCATCTTCCGGACAACTAGATGATTAAAAAGTTCAGAAGAGCAGACTGAAGTAAGCCAGTCCACTTATTAACAACAAAACGTAAGACAGAGAGGAGCAGCTGAAGTCCAAGCAATGTATTCTACAACAGTAAATAGGAAATATGTCACTCTCCAGTTAAGGAAGATGTTGCAGTACTCACAGCTATGACGATGTTCACTTTACTGTGCTGTCTGTAGTCACTCTTAAACAGGTTTGTAGCATCAATGAAGAACACTTTTCCTATAATGTAGAAATAGCTTGGTGGGGAGCATTGTCCCTGGTAAAGAACCAAAGATGTATTTGATATGGATACTCTGTGATGTGCTGAACGACGTGCTACTTAAGAGGAATATTAGTACAATTGCTTTTGTGTAGAGTACCAACAGATGACTGTTGTTCTTGGGCTGTAAAGGGAGCCAGTTTCATTTTTATGAAGTAAAAGTAATTCTGATTTCATCATTCAAGGACGCAGTAAATCCCTGATCTTCTATTTCACAAATCGATGCTTAAGCCATACTTGAATGTATGTCTCACCTGAAAACAAGTCAACATTTTAAAAGGTTAGAAATGTCTGTACTCTTTCTGGAATATCATTTTTGTATTTTTTCACAAAATATTTATTAAACATAACTCAAGGAAGTGAATCCTTCTGAATCATTAATTGTTTTGTAGGCTGTAGTTATTTGCAGAATAAGAACCCAATGAGCAATACTTTTTTACTGGAGTATCCTAGAAAGATCTTTACACAAAATAAAAGGGCATAGATTAACTATGTACTGTCTAAATGGGCTTTCTTTGGATAATCCAGTTTCATTCCTCATACATAACTGAAAAACTGCAAACTCATTTGACTGAATCACAATTGACAAAAAAATGTAGAAGCTGATAGAAAGTATGTGATGGTGATATTTATGACTGTAGAAATTATTAGGGAAGTGATACTAGAAGGATATCTGTTGATTGGCAATGGCCACAATCATGCTGTACCCTCAGATCTGTAGATTTTTCTACTCCAGCAACAACTCACTGTGTGAGGTATTTTTTCTCCGTGGTTGAGCTACTACCAAGTGTTATAGTATATATAAGTAAGGGGTGGGATTTAGTGGGGCTTGCCTCATGCAAAACCTTTTTTTATACTATATTTGTTGCGTAGAATGCTTTCTATTAACTGTGATTTCAGTCAGTTGTGTTCAGTAATTTGTGATTCAGTCAAATGAGCATTCAATCAAATAACATACATAAATATATATATATATATATATATAGCCGAAAGAAGAAGGATATATATATATATATATATATGTGTGTGTGTGTGTGTGTGTGTAGAGAAAGAGAGAGTTAAGGCCCATGTCAGCTTACTGAAAGCCAATATACTAAAGCTTATAATGCTGAATGCACAATGCTTAAATGTCAAAATGATGACATACTGAAATGTTGAAATCAAAATATTTATTCCGCTACATCTGTAAAGAGCTAGACTTGCTCATCTCGAAGAACACATGTTAGTGTTTTTTCTGAGTTTCACTAGCAGGTAAGTTCATAGGTAAATACTAGGCTATCAGTCTGCAAACTATTACAAGCCTAGCCAATAACCAGCGGTCAGACTCAAACACTATACTTTGCATTTGTGAGGTAGAGACCTTAACTATTATGCCACACCCTCTACCCAAAGACTGGCATATTCCCACACCTGGAGTCGAACCTCAGGCACCTGAGTGAAAACCTAGAATCCTAACCCCTAGAGCATATGGGAATCCCATCCTATAAGAGTGATACTGTTTGTTGTTTGGCTGTGTTCCGGTGCAATGTACATATGCAGTGCTTGTATGCTATTAGCAGGTATAGTTCACCATTGTAAGGTTTAAACATCTTAATATTTCAAAATTTTGCATCCAGTATTATACATACATGCAAATATTTCAGCCACAGGAAATAATGCCCTTGTAGCCTGCCCATATACCAAAATAGTTATTATTCTTATAATAAGTGTCCAGGTTTTTCTTAAAAATATCTATTCCATGCATCAGCTACTCTCTCAGAGAACCAGTTAGTACACTTCTCATTCCTATATAATTTTCTGCATAGGTTGTTTGATGATTTTCTACTACTTTTTGATAACCCTGAAAACTTCCAGAGGTAGTTGTCTCTAAATGCCCTCTATACCCAAATAAGGGATCTTCTTAAATGTCTATATGAAACACTGTGCAAGTTCAGATATTTTAGTCTTTCATAATAGCTTAAATTTTTGCATTTGTGGATGCCCTTGGTATATTTCCACTGTACTCTTTCCAGTTTACTCATGCTTGTTTTTTATAAGCTATCGATATTGTTATTCCATACTCAAGTTTGGGTCTAATGTAACTAACAAACACTGATTTCATCAATTCTGACTTCCTAGACTTTAAATCTCTTTACCTATAATTAACCAATTGGTTGATATGATTAGAAAAACTCAAAGCTGAATCAACCCATATACCCAGGTCCTTACATAAATCTATGGTTTCTATCTCTGTGTTAAATATTCACCTTTTAATCTATGTCTCCCAAATTTCATATGCTTAGTGTTTGATGTAATTATTAGCGTATTATTTTCCTGTGCCCAAATGGTCAAGTTAATCAAGCTCTTTTGCAGACATGCCTTATCTGTAACACATGTGATCAGTTTACCAATTTTCAGATCATCTGCATACAGACTGTAGAACTCCTCAGATGACAAGGACAGATCCAAAAGAAACAACCTAAACAGGTATGGACCTAGAACAGTGGCCTGTGGGGCACCCTTATTGTAATCAAGAATTTCATCTGTCCAGTTGCTCTTGGATACTTGCCAAGTCCTATTTGTAAGCCATGCAGCTATCCATCTTCTTAAGTGCATCAGTACCTAGTTGTTCTAATTTATTGATCATTGTTTTGTGTATGACCCTATCAAATGCTGAAGTTAAGTCTATATCAATTACATCATAGCATAATTTTTCATTTATACTTGTTATTATATTGTTATAGAACATCATGGTACAGGTGGTTTTAGATCTATTTTCAACATATTCAAGCTGACACATGGCTTCAAGTCCTGCCTTTTCTAATTCTGACAATAACCTTCTCAATTATTTTTCCATTACATGACTCTGGGTTTGTCCTATTCCCCTTTTCCCTTAAAGAAAGGTTTGGCAAAAGCATGTCCCCAATCCTCAAAATCTCCCCATATTTAAATGACCTAGTGAATAACAGATATAATGGAACTGTAAGTGCATGACGAAGTGTTCTCAAGTTATTATTAAGAATTTCGTCCCCTCCCTGTGCTTTGTTTGGATCCAGTTTGCACAGTTCTTTTTCAATATTATTTAATGTAATTTAATTTAATTTTATTTCATTTCAGTATCTGAAGTTACTTGGATGTTACTAGGACAATTTATCACCCCCTCTGTGGAGCTAAATTGCTTGCATAACATTTTGTAAATATATCTATAATCTGTTGTACTGGAGAATAGATTTCAGAATCTACACATTTTATCAATTTGTATATCTTTACTCATATCACAGCGTATGTATCTATAAAATGGTTTCTTGTTATGCTCACTATTTTATACAAATTTTCTTCAGATTTTTCTTGATCTTGTGTCACACTGTGTTTAATTTATCTGTCCAGTTTGTTTATTTCAGTTTTTAAAGTTATAGTTCGACCACTTCTCCATTTTCTATATTTTTGTCTCTCACTTTAATTGAGTATCTTGTTCTTATGGAAATACAGCCTCCCGATGTTGTGGCCTAGATCCTGAACTTCTCTTTCAAAACTTGTCACATTCCTTCTACAATTTTTCCACAGAAAGTATCACTCCAATTAGTTTTACGCTTCCATAAAATCTGTTATTAATCTTCTGTGTATTGGTTTAGATTTCAGTTTGGCAGAATTATCTAGCAACAATTTAACCTTGATAACCCCATGATCGCAGTACATCAGTGATGGCAAAACTTAACAAGAAGTAACAGTCATTTCCTTAGGAACACAAACAATGTCCAGTATGCTCTGTTTCCTGGTAAGTTTATTTACATACTGAAACCATTTTTGTTCCTGAACACACACTGTAAATCATTTTTTATTAATGATTTCTTGAATCAATATTATTCTGGTCTGCTTCTGGTACATGTTAGTCCCCAACCACTATTATTTTCTCTCCTGTGTTTCATGCAAGAAATGTATGAATTCCTGTAAGTCATCAGCACTTGACTTTGGTCTATATGCTTCAACAATTATCTGTTCCAGGGTTGTCTTTATTGTCACAGTTACAAACTCTGCAGAATTTGTGTTATCGTCAAATATGTAATACTCACAGGTCTCATAACAATTTTTTAAACCTATCATAACACCTCCACCTGATCTTTTTCATAGTTTCATAGTATAGTACTAGGCTATCTGCCCTGGGGCATTTGTAAGCCTAGCCATTGTGATGTGGCTTTTGCCACCCCATGAAGTGGTACAAAAATGTACAGAATAAATCTAGAATACTGTGCCTCTGTCTAGTAGTGACACAGTGAAGGTCCCCTTATATAATAGAATTAGTTTACTGTGCCCCTGTCTAGCAGTGACACAGATGTGACCCCTGGGGTAAACTTACGATCTCCCATCCACTCATCAAGATTTCTCTTGAAGAGAGTCAGTGAGGGCTCTGCCTAATATGAACTGGGATCCTGTTCTAAAGCATGGGAAGCCTCTGGGTTATGAATCTATCCCTCCAGCATGTCCTATTCATACTTGTGCCGAGGTTTAAGTCTTTAGCTCTCGTGGTCCTGATGGATTTGGATTTTTGAGGTGGAGCATGTCCATCAGATCCTGATTGGACATGGCCTTGTACGTCAGGCAGAGATCACCTCTGAGCAGGGGGTATGCTACTGAATAGAGCTGAAGTTTCTTTAGTCTGGCAGAATAAGACATATGTTGGAGACCCTTGATCCTTTTGGTGAGGTACTTTTGTGGTCTCTCCAGCTGTTGCAAGTGCCGGGTGAGGTACATACCAAATGGGGCATTGTACTCAATCATGGGTCTGATGAGGGAGGAATATAGGGGTACAATGACATCCTTGGATCTGGATGTGAAACCCTTCATGATGAGGTATGCAAGGTAGAATGTTTTTCTAACCACTTTGGCAACGTGGGTGTCAAATGAGAGGTCGCTGTCTACTTGGGTCCCTAGGTCTCTGATTACTTTTTCCGTACTCAGTGGGTTGCTGTCTATGTGATAATTTGTGGGTACTTTGTTGTTTCCAAAAGGGATGACTATACATTTTTTGGCATTTAGTTTAAGGCCGTGACTACGGCACCAGTTGTCCGTTTCAGTGAGGCCTTTTTGTAGGATGTGTGTATCTGCTGGTGTATCGACTATGGCGCCTAGTTTGCAGTCATCTGCAAACTTTGTCATCCACAGCCCTCCCATGTTTGCTTTAACATCTGAGAAATAAATGCCGAACAAGAGGGGTCCCAGGACAGATCCCTGTGGGACACCACTTGTGACTGGCTTTGAGTCTGACATTGCTCCAGCGATTTTAACTTTATGGGTTCTGTCCTTTAGCCAGTTTGCAACCCATCTAGTGACATAAGGGTTTACTTTTAAGCTGTTTAGCTTATCTATGATGCCTGAGTGGGTATTGTGTTGAAGGCCTTAGCCAAGTCCAGGTATGCTGTATGGACTGCTTTGCCCTCATCAATGGCTCTAGTGACTGTTTCAAAAAAGTCAACCAGGTTTAAAAGGCAGGATCTGCCCTTTACAAAGCCGAACTGGGTGGGGTCAAGCGTCTGTAGGTCCCCTATGTCTCCGTTTATGAGTTCCATAATGATTCTTTCCATAGCTTTGCAGACCAGGCTAGTCAAGCTTATGGGGCGGTAGTTTCCAGGGTCTGTAGAGGCACCCCCCTTGTGGAGTGGGACCACTGTTGCTGTACACCAGTGTTCAGGTACATATCCTGAAGTAAGGCTAATGTTAAATAGCATTTTTATGTATGGGTTTAGCTCCTCTTGGAGTTCACGTAACACGCACCCTGGGATACCGTCAGGTCCCATTGATGCTGTGTTTTTTGCTTTGTTTAGGGCGGTTCTCACTTGGACATCTGAGATGACAGGGAGATTACATTCAGCTGGGATAAGTATTTCTTCTTTTGGGGGTGAAGGAGGTGAGAAATTTGCACTGAACCTGTCAGCCAGAATGTTAGCAATATCTGTGGGTTCAGTGTATTTTTTGTTGTTGTGAACCAACTCTGAGCATATCTGAGGGTTTTCGCCCAGGTTTCTAACATAGCTGAAGAAGGCTTTGTGGTTATCTTTAGTGTCCTTAGCGATTTTTCTCTCAAAGTTTGCCTTGGATGTTTTTATGTGAGACCGTAGTTTTCTGCTAATGTTGATCAGAGATGTCTTCCCTTCATGGGATTTCGCTCTGACGTGCAGTAGCTTCCTTCTTTTGTTATACAATTTGTTTATGGCTGAGGTCCACCAGACAGGACGCTTACATTTGGTGGAGAGGGACTTGGATTTGTTTGGGATTGCATGATCCATGCATTCTTGGAGATGTCCATAGAAAGCATTTGTGAAGGATTCGGCATTGTGGGATGTGGTATCCACTGGCACAGTGGGCTTAAAGGATACCATCTCAGTCTTAAGAAGAGTGAAGTCTGCTTTTGAGAAGTTTTTCACTGTGGTCTTTGTGCTGGGGTGGAGGTGGGATATGTATATCCAGGGTGATTAGTTTGTGGTCAGATCTCACTAGTGAGGGGTATACTTCCGGTGTGGAGCATTTTGTCCCCATGTTTGTGATGATCAGGTCTAGTATATTATCTCCCCTAGTGGGAGAGGTGACTAGTTGTTACAGTGCATTTGAATTTATGAATTCCAGGAACATTTGGGCTAGTGTATTAGGGCTAGAATAATGTACCCAATCTATGTTTGGGTAGTTGAAGTCTCCCAGTATGATGGTATTTTGTGATACATTCATATCCTCCAATGTCTTCAGGAAGGCTGAGTGGGGTTCTTGAGATTGGGAGGGTGGTCTGTAACATGCTACCAGTTGTATAGCAGTTTTGCCTATGGTTAGTTGCACCTGTATGGTCTCTGATGCTTCATGTGTTGCTACTAACCTGAAGGTGTGGGTGTTCTTTATGAATATGGACACTCCCCTCCCTTGTGGTTCGCCCGGTTTTGGGGCCGAAAAGCATGATACGAGGTATAACCTGGTAGTGCTGGGGTGCTCTCAGGAGCCTTGAACCAGGTTTCAGTTACTGCACAGACGTCGATGTTCTCCATGCTGAGGAGTGCATCAAGTGCCTGCATCTTGAGATTTAGACATCTGGCGTTGAGCAGCATTACCCTTAGTTTTTTTCCATTTTGTTTTCTAAGGAGGTGGGTTTGTCTTTTGAGCCTTGCCTAAAAAAGGCACTATGGGGGTGGCAAGAGCCTTAGCCAATATCCGGAAGCCCAGTGGTGACAGGTGTAAGCCATCCCTTGTGAAGCAACGTGGCTTGTCCAACATATCATCCCAGGCAGACAGACATTGGATCCCCTTAGAATGACACCAGTACTTGAGCCAATTGTTAAAGCTGATCATCTTGTCTTTGTATTGTGGTATCATTCTTGGTGAGGGCAAGATGCTGCTCAGGGTCAGGGTCATACCAGCTTGGGCTACATAATCGGAGAGCTCCTTTATGTCTCTTTTCATGTAGTCCAGGGAGGTAGGTCTCAGGTCATTCACACCAGCATGGACAATGACGGAGTCATATTTGTACTTGCTTTGGAGTGACCTGAGTGCGTGTGTTATGTGGCGGATCCTAGCTCCCGATAGACAGCTCACAGTCACCAAAGTCTGTTGCAGTAGAAACATTTACATCCTGACAGAACTGGTTTCCAGTTACTGTTTTTTTAACTGTGTTTTACAAACAACAACAACATCAGTCTTGCAGGAATATAGCAAATTTTCCAACAAAAAGTGTTAATACTAATGATCCTAGCATTAATAACCATTAGAGGTGCATCAAATGTTGCTATCTGTGAAATGCTAAATTTTTCACCTGGCAACAATCCTGTCTTGTAATATATTACTGCAAAAATTATCTTCCCTTGTCTTGACAAGTGTATGCCATCCTGTCTAAACATGTGTGCCCAAAGTTAGGCTTGGATGCCCTACACATTTCCATTTTTTAAAATGGGCCATGTTTTTCATATAGGTATTTACCCAAAAATTCATTGTGACCTGACTTTCCTTTCTATATGTGATTTATTTGTGAAAAATATGTCCTAACACCTGTACAAGCTATGCTATCTAAGAAAGCTGTAAGTTCCCTAGTAACAATCAGAGTCCTTACAAATGAGATAATTTGTACCTACATAAATAAAACACTCCATATTTCTTTACATTTCTAGATATCTTGTATTTTTGCTCCTGGCAAGCATAATACTACTCGATGTTCATTATCTTCTATGCAAGGGTCAGTATCAGTTCCTCTAATAACTGAATCTACAATTTCGCATTATCATTTCTGAGTAGGTCTGAAAAATCTTCAACTTCTAGTTCAGTAATATCTGATCTATCATTTGTTAAAAAGGAATGATCTTCATTACTATTAGTCTTGTTAATCCAACTGTTTTCACTGCTAATTACATTTGCCAGCATACTGTTATCGTCCAGCTGGCTTTATACTTCCACAGCTTGACCCATGTTGTCAACTACAGTCTTTCTCCTCTTTTTTCTTAAAGTAATGTTCTTCAATCCTTCCAAGTTCAGTACTGATTTCTTCATTTTCACCCGACCCTTGCTCCCTTTTTATACATTCTCTGTTGGAAAAATCATGAGTTTTTCTGTAGACTGAATATTTTCTGATTGAACAAAGTTATCATTCCCTGTAATCTGTGTGTTACATCACAAAGCAGTGTCCTTTTTAGTAAATATTCTTTTTGTATTACAGACATTAATCAGTTTATTTTTCTTCCTTGTTATTTGTTGTGAACGTCTTCCATTCTTTCCTTTTTATTTTCTACTACATGCTCTGATGCTTAAAATTGCTGAATACTTTTATCCTGGGTTCCAAAGTTATCATCGGTAGGATCATGTTTAACAGGGTTTGAGTAATCTTTTCTAACAACAGACACTTCTTTTCCTTAATGTGTTCTATTTGTACTTCACCTAACATTACTTATCTCATCAGTCCTGTCATCAGTGGCGACTGGTGACTTAAAATAAAAGATGGGCTGCAGGAGACAGCTGAATGTGTGGGGCCAATGAGAAGGGGTGTGGACAACTAGAAAGGGGTGGAGCTATGATAAAAACCGCAAAAACTGGGACTTTAATTAAATACGCTGCCCTGGGTGCCAAACTGTCATTATGAGAGTCCAGTCAAGACAAAATGAAGTGTAGAAGAAAAAAAATATTTTAATGCATTGGCTACATGACAGCTTACTTAAGATCTAGATGGAAAGAAAAAGGTTGTGAGGTATGAAAAAATAAATTACTTTTTAAATACATTACTGGAATGCCAGTCAAAATCAAGTATATTAAAAAAAAAACAAGTAGCACTTAACTCAAACCACTTCTTCTTGCACTGCATTTCTAATTATAATTTATATTTAGCTTTATAAAAGTACCAAGTAACATGTTGAAAGTAGCAATCTCTGTGATACCCCCACTTATAAAAATGTTTCTTATCCAAAAAAGACCTGCTGCCTGACAACAACTATCTACTTATTTCATGAGGAAAACATGATCAAAGTAAAAAAAATGAACACCAAACAAGAAACAAGCTCAAGATAAATTGCTTAAAGGATTACTGCATAAGTTATGGACAACACATGATAGAATGGCATTCTGTTTAGTTTACAGGTAAAGCCTACAAAGATGACTGCAAGTCTCCAACAAATGTAATGAGCTTCTGAAAATACTGTAATCATGTCCTTTATTACAAATACTGTCATATGCATTTCAATACCCAAGGCTTATACATTATCTAGTTATGTAAATATTCTCTACATGGCAACAACAAAAAGACTTTTTCAACATTGGTAATTCTTTAACAGTATGCTTATTAAAGCTTACTTGCATCTTACAAACTCAGACAAGCTTACCTGATGGTCATTAAAGCATTGCTACTTAAACACAGAGCAACAGGGCACTGCGACAGCATGAATTTTCTGAATTATTAGAAGCATAAATGAACAGTATAAAAATATGACAGAAAACCAGAACATTTTACAAAATCAAGGACAGATGAAAAGGCACTGTGGTACTTGTGTCTACCTTGGATGGGGGGAATACTCTGCACACTTACACTGCATAAGTGCACCTTGCCTTGCTTGGACACATCCAGAGTCACTACATGGGGGAGTGGGGTACAAGTATGTCACAATTTGAAATGTCTCTGGCTGACTGCGATTTCTCTGACCCATTTGTCATACCTCCCAACCTCAGACCAAGAAATCTAGACAAAGCCATACATAGAAGTGGGACAAAGGCCCAAAACTAAGCACAATTTTTAAATATTGCTATCATAAACTTAGAAAGAGAACAGAATAGTAGTAGGTCTTGTATTAGTATGAATTTTCTGAAGGGTATGAAATCTGAAACTCAAATGTCTGTCATTATTTTTTAACTTCAATCTTTAATGATTTGCCACTAATTTGCCAGAAAACCACAGTTTTATGAAAAATGGACCAAAAATGTGATGCAAAAATATAAAATCGCCACACAATACAGCTGGGAACCTGTCAAGGGGACACTTTTTAATATTAGTACTGCTAACTCGAACAGCTGACAATATAAGAGCATCTACATGCATTTCTATAACTCTATCTATAACTCTGATCACTACAGTTATTTATAATTATAAACCCTCCACGTTTTCTTCCAAAATTGCTATTTTGCGGAGGGATTATTAGGGGGAGAGCAACATTTTGAGCCAAAATTGGGGACACTTGAGAGGTTTGGATATTCCTAATTCTATAATGCAATTTATTTGCACGTACCTCTTAATGCAAAAAATCTGGACAAGGCCAAATATATTGGGGGGGACATACAAACAGTACTAAAATTTTCTCTTGTATAAACTTAGCTGATAGAATAACAGGTCTTGCTTTAGCATGCATTTTTCTGAAGGTTATGAAGTCTGAAACTCAATGCCTGTCATTATTTAGTGACTTCATTCTTAAATGATTTGCCAGAAAACCACAAATTTTTTGAGGAACAAACCAAAAATAAGAATCAAAAATCTATTCATTCTGTGAAAAATCTGGACATTTGAGAGGTATAGTTCGGCCAGGGCTGTCTGAGTTTGTCGCCCTCCCCCCCTCACAAAACCATGGTTGAATGGAGCCTCCCCCCTGCAGCCATTCCAATGTCCAATTACTTGGCTATTTCACCCCATTTACCATAAACGCTGTAATGTGCATACTGCTTTATGTGAAAATGTGATTTGAATTTAATTTGAAAGTTTTATTTTGCATTTTACAGCACAAACACTAATAGACCTGCTAAACAAAGCAATGCAGTTTCACAATGAAAATAGACTAGCATTAAAAGTTCTCTGCCTTCAAACTCACATTCATTGAAACAGCATTGAAACCGACATTCAAAGAAAATACATTTTGCCAGTGGCAGACAAAGATTAACTTTGGGCTGTTTTCAAATCATAGGCCCCTTGCACACAAAACATACATGTGTTATTTGATACACCTTCCTGATTGTATTAAATAATATTCCTTGTATAATACAGTACAGTTGTTAGAGGGCGTTTTAAATTTATTGTTTTGAACATTTTTCCAGTAAACAATGAAACAAAATGCATGCACCTATAATTACAAAATTGCCCAGTTTAGAACATTTCCATCATAAAAGTCTACTCAAACTTCAACAATCCACCAGTATCAGTAAATATGCACAATCTCTGAAGAAGTAAATGTCATCTAAATAATTCCACATTAAAGAGATCTGTAAGTAATGAAGAGGTTGCTGCTAGCAAACAACTTTATATTTCATTGTTTCATCTACGAATAAAGTGCCTGTTGCCCTTGAGGAATAAATTGCCTATGTTGCATTAAAAAATAAGCTAGTAATATTGCAATAGGGAATGGATGGCAAACTGATAACAGCTTCATAGTTACTAGGTATCTTCCCCAAAAAGGACTGCAGCATCCACCTCTTTTACAACACAGTATCAGCAGTGCATCTACATATTGTGGGAGTAGAACCCACAGCCTTCTGCATCAAAAGCAAAAACACTACCTGTTGTGCTATTAACATTGCAAACTGAGTCATTGTAAGCAGCGCTAAACTTCTCTTCCCCTGCAGCTCTCAGCTCCTTGAAAAATCTACTAGACACTCAGCTGTATCTCTCAACTTTGCAGCACAAGATATCTGGAAAAAGCCAACATTTATTGGGGGGACAAAAGCCCAAAAACCAGGGACATATTTTAAACATTGCTTGTATAATCTTGGAAAGTTGCTAGAATAAAATGCTGTGTTACTACCATACATTTCACTGCCAAGTCTTGAACCCAAGTCATTGCTGACAAAGCAACCATCAATTTCTTCTACAGGAAGTGTTTATGCACTAAATGCCAAAGTAGCTACTTCTGTCATTATAAAAAGATAGTTGGGGAAAGATGCCATCTGTGAAGCAATTAAGGATGTGTTAAAAAGTGATGACTGTCTGAACCTTTATAACTTTTAACAATATATAAGCTTAAACTGAAAGAAAACAAATGCTTAAACTTAAGATTAAAAATGTGATAGTAATAAAAAAAGAATGAAATGCATATGAATGCAAGTGCAACGACATAACAATAGGAAGCAGGCTACTGGCTACATCCTGTTCTTCTTTGCTGTCAGGACCTCAAGGGAGTCAGTCAGACACTTGACTTACCTCAAGTTTTAAAAAAATCAAATGATGACTCTGAGTGACTGACTGTCTGTTTCCATCACGATTCATGAAAAACAAATGAAGTAGCTAGGTCAGGAGGATTCAGAAATCTTTCTTCTCCGTAGCCCATAGGTATTAGCAAGGTAAGCAAGCCCAAAAAAAGCTGTTTGCAATGGTAGCACACCGTAGCAAGTAACCAAAAATACCTGCACTGCCTGCTACTACTGATTGTTTCTCACTCTCTTTTTCAGAAAGATAGCAAGAACCAATCAGTAGCCATCCTGCCATTCACGTCATGTACGTGACTGGGGACGTGGCAGTCCAACCCCCTTCCACTTTACTGTGCGGTTACCGCACAGACTTCTGGGCATCACACACTGATGCAGTACTCTCCATAATCTGGACTGCCTTTACAGCAGTCTGAGACAATCCAGATTTACAAAACTAACTAAAAAAAAAAAAAAAAACCCGGAACTCGCCGAGCAACGAGCATGCGCAGTTCAAGTTCCAGGACTTTGCGAGTCACTCAGACTCATTTACAGCACTAGTAGTCATCCAGTTTAATTAATAAATATTTTATTTTGCAAAACTACTCCTTTTCTTTTCTTCACACAGCTGGGGGGCTGCGGTCCTATAGTCTGATGCCATGAGCCACCCCTGCCTGTCATTAATATATGTAACAACAGTTTTCCAAACTGTGCCAGTTGCACAAGTGCAATCGTCATCAGTAAATCTAGATGTACTGCTAATAATGGTAAGCAAATCATTCAACTTTTGACATGAGGAATACGAATCACCAGTGTTATCAGGTGTTACCTTTAAATATACATTGCATTTAGTACACTGTACAGCATACTTGTGCTTTAGCAAATCATTAATGGCATATAATTTAAGGAATGCATTTTCAGCTGCAAATAAATAAAGAATTCTAAAATAAAAGAATAATCAAAATTGGCTACCACAGAAACCAAAGATATTTTAAGTCAACTTCTATATCTATCTACCTATCTAGACTGTTGTTACATATATTAATGACAGCACTGATGAGATAAATAATGTTAGGTGAAGTACAAATACAACACACTGAGGAAAAGAATGGGGCAATAGTTCCCGGGGAGTAGTGACTACAGACCCCGGGAATTATCGCCCCATTAGCCTGATGAGTCTGATATGCAAAGCTATGGAACACATCATCATGGACCTAATAAACAAGGATATAGGGACTCTCCAAACTTGTGAAGGGTAGATCACACCTGCTCAACTTGGTCGACTTCTTTCAGTCAGTCACCAGACCTGTGTATGAAGGCAAGGTGGTTCATACAGCCTACCTTGATCTGGCCAAGGCCTTTGATACCATTCCCCACTCAGGAATCATAGAAAAACTCACTAAGCTAGGCATCAACCCCTATATCACTACTTGGGTTGCAAACTGGCTCACAGATAGAACCCACGGTGTGAAAGTAGCTGACTCCAAGTCAAACTGTTGACCAGTCACGAGTGGAGTCCCACAGAGTTCAGTCCTGACTACTCTCCTGTTTGGTATCTACTTCTCTGAAGTTCAGGCCCACATGAAGGGACTCTGGCTGACAATGTTCGCAGACGATTGCAAGCTGGGAGCTATTATTAACTCCCCAAGTGATGTTGACATCCTACAGAAAGGCCTCAATGAGACCAACGACTGGTGCCAGAACCATGGCTTTAAGCTCAGTGCCAAAAAATGTGTCGTCATCCCCCTTGGGAAAAACCCGTTTCCCTTGAATTACCACATCGATGGTAGTCCACTGAACATACAAGGCATTATAAGAGATCTAGGAACACAGGTTGACAGCAACCTCTCTTTTGACTACCACATTGCCACTGTGGTCAGAAAGTCCTTCTATGTGGCACATCTCATTACTAAGCGTTTTGCATCCAGGAAGAAAAAGGTCATTGTCTCCCTCTACTCTTCCCTTATTAGGCCAATCATCGAGTACAATCCCCCATTTGGCATGTACCTCACTAGACACCTGCACCAACTGGAGAGGCCACAAAAGTACCTCACAAAGAGGATCCTAGGCCTTAAAAACTTGTCCTATATGGACAGACTCAAAAAACTCCAACTATTCTCTGTCTCATATCACCTACTTAGAGACAAACTCTGCTTGACTTACAAAGCCAAGTATGACCCAGGTCTGTTAGAAATGCTACATCTAAAGAAATCCCAATCCCTCCACACCACACACTCCAGAGACCTCAACCTCATTACCACAATCAACAGAACATGCTGGAGGGACAGGTTCATAACCCAGAGACAGCCCATGCTATGGAACAGACTCCCCATACATGTCAAGCTGAGCACCTCACTGGCCCTCTTCAGGAGAAATCTTGATGAGTGGATGGGAAATGGAAAATTTACCCCAGAGATCACTCCAGTGGCTCTACTCGACAGAGGCACTAGGAACTATGGTCGGGTGGCACGATGCCAGGGTAATCCTATGGGCTAAGCTTGTAAAGGCTCCAGTGTCATTAGCCTAGTACACACCTATGAACCTAAATATATATATTTATATGTATGTGAGAGTGTGTGTGTGTGTGTGTGTGTGTGTGTGTGTATATATATACACACACACACACACACACACACACACACACACACACACACACACACACACACACACACACAGATATACATACATATATTAGAAATACCTTTGCTCTTGTGGTGCAGAATGAGTGCAGAGTACAGCAAAACTATGAAAATAATGTCTCGGAAACTAAAGTGCTAGTTGAGCGGCACAATCCCTATATTCCCAGCATAGGGAGATTCACCCTCTCCTTCACCTTACTTAATGAAACCTAGGAGGTGGCACAACACTGAGGTAGGTCACAACATTCACTAAACCAGCCCATTACATAACTATGAATCACTGTACCCTTGATCACATGGCTAAACCATGAATGAAAAGTGTTCATGAAGGAACAAGCTCACTTGCTTGGCAAAGAAATTACACTTTTTTTTTTTTTTTTGCTTCTTGCCACTGACCATCAGCTGCACCCAGGGCCTCTTTTCATTCATCAGGTATACTGGGGACTTCCTCCTCTCCTGGCCTTGTTCTGACCCATGCTCAGCCTGGTGAGGACATTGAGGTGCCTTCTGTAGTGTCATATTGCTGGCTGAGGAGTTTTTCTATTATGCTGTAACTACACTTCCCACATGAATCAGTTGTATATCCAGCAGCAGGTATGCAATGGGGGCATGCTGACATATCTTCTTCCCTACATGATAGCTCTGCCAATATCCACTGCCTGTTCCCCTTAAAACAATACTCCCTTGCACATCCACAGCCTCTGCCAGATATCTGCTGCAAGGTGTGCCCAAGTGCATGCTGTTACCCCAGGATGGGCAAGAGCATCCTTCTCTACTAGTGCCTCAGATGCTTAGGCAGGGCTAGCTTCTTCTACACCACAATGCTGACAAAATGAGTACATACATCTAAAGTAGCACACTATTTTCTCTTAAGCTGCAACTTCTAACTAGAAAATAATGATTTATGCAAGCAGTTTGCATCAGTCTATTACTAACTGGAAGTAGTCCCTATAGCCACTGGTAGAGCTGACATCATATTCAGAAAACTGTTACAGTTACTGTGAAATTACTGCATTTTCTGTTTCATTAAAATAAATCATTATGCTGTTAACATTTTGCATAGTAAAAAAGGAGAAAGAGAAAACAGTTGGGTAGCAGCTATAATAGTACTGATTATAAAACAGTGAAAAATTCTCCTTAGCTGAAATATAAAGTTGTGGTAAGGTACAAGCAGCTGTGCTGGAATGTGATAAAAATGGGGGCTCAGTGCTCACTTCTTGTTACCTAGTGCAAGCTGTACCTGCTTAGCACCAGCTTCAGTGGAGTTTTCAAAAAATGACTTGCCTTCAGGCAACAACACTAAGTCACACTTACGACTCAGCACTACAAGCTGAGTTAGCAGGTATAAATTACAAGTTTTGTGTACCTACTTGCCCAGTATAAAATTTAGTTGCTGTACATTAGAGGTCTCAACCTCAAATGATTAAAGAATCGGATGAGATTGAGTCCAATGAGTCAAAGGCTGGACAGCTAATAACCAAAAAAAAAAGTAGCAAAAAAAAAAATGTTAGCAATTATAAAGGATAATGCAGGATAAAAACAAAACACAAATGTCACACGAATGTCACTGCAGGTGAAAAACTGAACCCTACAAACCACCACGTGATTACTGCAGGCAAAAAACATGAACCCTACAAACCACCACATGATTACCGCAGGCAAAAAAACATGAACCATGCAAACCACCACGTGATTACTGCAGGCAAAAAACATGAACCATGCAAACCACCACATGATCAGAACAGAAAGAAAAGACGAAAGATAAGCATAGACTGAAAATCTGAAGATCATAGTAGGAAGAAGAACTTCACATACCACGCATATAGACATACACACAGATGCACACACACACACACACACACACACACACACACACACACACACACACACACACACATATGCACGAGTTACAATATACTTACCAACCAAAATAACACTTGTAAAGTCTCACACCTTGAAATGTTTAAAGATTATTGCCAAAAGCCAAATTTCAGCTCCCACACCAGAATGACAATGTCTCCAGGATGTACTGAACTACTTCTTTTAATCTTCTGAATGAGCATTCAGGAAGGCCTGAATTCACTTTTGAAGTAAATGGACACGGATACACCATGGCGGGTGGGATTATAATATCATTCTAGCCAGTTTTGTCTTGTTCCACGGCCACAGCTGGCTTGGGTGCTCTCCATTTGAGACCCCTGCTGAAGATGCCCTATCCAGCTATAATGATTTGATGATTCCACAGTTTGTTTGTCCTCTCATTTACAGTTACTGGCTTGCCCAGACATACTCTGAGCTTCAATAGTAACCACACTGCTTCTAGATGTAAAAAAAACATCAGGATGCAACAGATGATAGCTTATTCAGGTCCCTTAGCATAGCATATAAACTACTTGATTAATTATACATAAAGACTCCATCGGTAGCCCGCTTTGTGAATTGCATTTGCAATTCAGGGATAACATTACATTTAGGTGAAAGCACTGACTGGGTGGCAGTGTCCAGCTACTGAATCCAGATCATATCCTTAGTCTGGGGTTTCATCTGTGCCAAAAAAAAATGAACCTAATGTGTACATAAAAATTTACAAAACTGGGTACTTGGCTTTTGTAGGGTCCTTGCACCTTTAAATCTGAAAAGAAAAATACTGGAGCCACAAGTCCACTGAAAGAGAGTCCATCAGGGAACCTTAATGAATTATAAGGTGAGAACTAATTGCACCTGATAAGTACTGAAACAATGTTTCACACTATGTGCTATTTGCCCATTACAATGAAGATGTGTGACCTAGAGTGTAGTTATACAAGGTAGGGGGTTGGGATACAGCTCACCACTGCATCCATGGTCGTTTCTTATTTTTTAAAAAGCACATTTTCATAACTATTGGGTGTGATGAGTTTGTGCTTGTGAATTCATTAGGAAGCCATCTGTCAGGGCCAGCTGCAATCTGAGCTTGGTTAGTATCCTGAATAGAAGAGGTTTGCTGGAGAAAGTTTTGAGTGGCTAGAAACAAGTTTATCTATCACAGTAGGAGGAAATGGTGCTAAGCAGCTTATGGCAAGACCACTGAAATATGCAAGGCTTCAAAATATTAAGATGGAAGTGAGCAAAAACAACAGCATGATAAAGTACAAGGAAATCACTGTCTGCTTACATCTCAATATGACTGTAACTAAAAAAAAAACAGCCTTTGCCATAGCATGGCAGACCTGGCTGCCTTCTTCTCCCATCTAAGAGCTAGGATGAAGCATACCCAGACAGCCTACAGGCTTTTCCCTTGAACAGATGATATGACGAGAAAAAGAGGGTATGCAAGGGGTATTACCCTGACTAGAATGGGATCCAGTGAAGGAAATAACCACTGGAAAATATAGGAACCTAAAGAGAGCCATCAGCAGCAAGGGTTAAAGAACATATACAAACCAAAATAATTTTGACTATTTTGGAATAGTAAAAGTAAGACTGTTGAAGGTCTACTTGAATATAATGTCGTAAGTAAAACCACAAAATGTATCAGGTTTGAAAGTAAATGGTTCTAAGTATGTATACATCCATACTGACTGTTTCTTCTTAAGTCCCATGTATTGAATACAGTTTATAATAAGTAACCTGTAAATGAAGAACAGTTTATATTAAAATGAAAGAGTTTTGATGTGATGTTTTCTTGTGGCAGGATCTTTCATGTAGCATTTTATGCACAATTTTTACTTATACAAAATTATAACTGTGGTTCTGAAGAAACCTTCAAGAAAAATGCATTTATGCAGAAAATGTCAGTCTACGTCTTAAAAATGAAAGAACATAGTAGGATTTGCATCCATTTGATTATCACAGTGTGTACTTTGCTACTAAGTACTGGTTGGAAAGCAATAATACAACAGTGATAATAGCAACAGCATCAACCAGTGAATGCAATAAATGTAAAAGGATTCAAAACTGTAAATAAAGTAGTGTTTGTCATGTGCCACAATTGTCACAGATGTAAAATGGAAACAACGTTCATTTTAGTTTAAGATTTCACCCTTTATTCTGCTATTCTTTAGCTACAGCATCTGATTTTTTTCAGTGTTTGAATACATTTTTCAACTACATACAAGTGAGATTTAAATAGCATGTTGTTGCATAATGCAAAACTGAAGCACAGATTGTCAAACCATATTTAAATGAATCCAAATAATTGAATGGCTGGAGGGCTTGTGCTCCATTTTTGGAATGCCAGCCTGAACATGAGGCTGTTTATTATGCATTAGGGTGCCTATATCATTAATATGAATGGGCAGATTTCATGTATCATGTGTGTTTGTTTCAGTCTGTTGGGTACCTAAGCAGTAAGAGGGTGAGGCCTGATGTTTTCTTCTCCAAGAGATGGTGGATACATGACAGCAGTTCACATTGCTGGGCTAAGTGAAGGTGAGAGCAATAGGCAACCAGCTTGTTCATGACTATGAGTGATTTTAGTTGCATGACTTTCTTATTGATTCATAAACGGATAACAGATATACCATGATGTGCATACCTTTCACCCTCTTAGCACAAGAAAGTGGAACAAAGCCAACAATAATATGATGATAAATGTCCAAAAATCAGGGCGAGATTTTTATTATTACTCTTATAAACTTAGAAAGTAGATAGAATACCAGGTTTCGTACTGGCATGCATTTTTCTAATGGATATGAAGTCTGTAACTCAAATGTCTGTCATTATGTAATGACATAAACCCCCAATGATTTCCCAGAAAACAACAAATTTTATGAGGAATAGATGAAAACCCTGAGGGGATGTACCTTGGTACAGGCATGTCACTATAGTTTTACTTGCATAGCCAACTAGAAGCAAACAGAATAAGTAACATATTTCACCTTTTATTTTATTTTTTGCCTCCTACCCCAAATTACTTTCAATCCCTGTGGTGGGGGTGCACATCCACTGTCCTTCACCTTATTCCTTCCCTCTGGTACAAAGGCTCAGCAGCTGCACCCCCCCCCACACCCCAGGTCATTATGGTACAGTATCAGTCTTTTTCTCCCTTACTTCTCCACCTGACAAAGAATGATGTCAATCCAAACAATGCAGGAAGAATAACCTGACATAAATACCTGCACCCTTACTTCCTGCTGCGTCTACCTACAGATGAGTTCCCATGCAATAAATAAACATGTTTCCACCAACCTAAGAGAAGAAAGTGGCAATCAGCTGGTCAGTTCCTCTTCTGTCCCAGCAGCCAATCCTTTAGCACTCCAGCTAGTAATTAAGCTAAGGCTACCACCATTGCCAATGTGATCTGAAAGCCTGCACCACTGAGCCAAGCACAACTTTGATGGTAGAAATTTATTCTACTTCAGAAGCATCTAGTGATGAGATGAGAAGAGGTTCAGATAAGTTCCGGATGACATTTCTGTATATTTAATCTGCTTTAGTAGAAGTGGTCAGTGGGCTAGTGGCACTGCAATGCCATCTTTTTTGTATAATAAAGACCTAGGCATAAGAATGATGAAATGTGTGGCACAGGGTAATGTAGCCCTGACTACAGCTCCAAAGACCTGTGTTCACTGAATGCCATGGGTACCTGAGGGACTGGGCAGGGGAGAGGGTGAGTTTGAGAGGCTGACACCAGCTTGCTCATCTTCCGGGGGTGGGGCTGGGGTGAGCCTGATAGGCTTACTGCATTGGTGATACCTAGTGATGGCTGGATTTATCACTCATCTGTAATGGCCTCCTCCTCCTATCCAGTCAGCAATTCCAAGTCAGCAAACTGTCTGTGGGAGAGATAGATAGGCTGCTCTTTGAGACCTGAATATGGCCTTTTCCCCACCACATGACTCTTTTCTGATGGGGAGCAAATTGGCTGAATAGGCTTCCTAGACATGACTGTCTCTCACCTCAACATAGCAGACTCAGGTGGAGTTGCCATCAGGCAGGTCCCAGGGAAGTGCAATTGGAGAAAAATAAAAAGAATAATGTAATGTATTGGTTGATAAAGGGGCAAAGTTCCCAGCATACAGCTTAAATCTAACAGTGGGGCTGTTGGGTCTGTTCCATTGTGTTAGTTTTCATGTGGGTATACATCTGATGGACTGTCAAAGCAATAACTTAATATGTCTTGCACACTTGACTTTGACGTCAGTTAAACTCATAAATGAAGAAACCACATAGTCAAATATAATACCATGGGGGGCAAAAACCTGCTACTTTTCTAAAAAGGTAAAAAGGCAAGAAATATGCATTTTTTTCTTTGCTCATAAAGATTAAGGCATATGTGTATATAAATGGGAAAACATTCATTTTATAAATATTTTTTGCTAAACAACTGTTGTGTTTGTTATACCCTTTTTCTGGTTGTCTGTATTTGTTTTTACAAGTTGGAGGAAAAATATGTGAGAATTCTTCTTGTCTTCTCCTTCTTCCTCCACCTGCACCAGGAAATCCTGCATTCACTGTAGGTCTGCATTGCAACAACACACCATATGGAGTATTCCACAGCTGCATTACTCTCACTCTCTCTCTGAATAAATATCTCCAGATAGCCTGCCTTCACAGCACACACAGATAGGGCTCTGTCTGCATCCCAGGTGAATGGAATTTGATTAGAGGCCTGAGTACCGATGCAGCAAGGCAGGGAGGGAAAAGAATGTAAAGGCACGGCCTGCATCCCTCTGTCAGGTGAAGGGATGGGTGCAGGCACTCACTGAGCATCACGAGTACAGTCATTTCTCTGGCAGAGACTAGGGCAGCCACCACCCATGCTTGAGGAAAGGAGGGCAGGGCTAATGCCTGGTAATGTCCCTTGAAGATGTAAGAGGCATGCAGTGAGAACAACCCAGTGCACACCTCCTTTCCTCATGAATCCAGCGTGCATAGGGGAGTGGAGGACTTACAAGAAAATCCTCAAACCACCCCTGATGGCTTCCTAAATGATAGCTCTCTTGGTCAACCGCTGCCCCTGTGATGGGGAATCAATGGGCCAACTGGCCAGGAAAAAACTAATGATTGTCAGGCAGTGGTGAAAAAAACACAAAAAAAGGAAAGAAATTCCAAAATATGTCCTGCTGGTCGCCTCTTCTTGCCATACCATTTCACCATCCACAACCTTCATCAATTTATCACCAGTTTTTTCCAAAGATGCAGTGAATCTAAACCACAAAGACTTCTTTTTCTTTTCTCTTCCAGTTCACATTCCATGTGCTTTGGGCCATTCTTTTTATTCCCATGGCCTCCTTTTCTTCTACCATTTAGGTAAATCTGATCAGGACATCCCAGCCAATCTGAAATTGTTGCACTATTCTACCAACATGGTCTTCAGAACTGAGCACAACATTCCAGGTAAGGTATTACAGCACCCTGCACAAGTGGGATAATCTCTCTCTCACACACACACACACACACACACACACACACACACACACACACACACACACACACAAAACCACATATATACATCACCACTGAAATTCGTTTATCCTATCATTGGTCAGCATCTGCTTAGCTGACAAAATATAGTTGACTGCACAGAGAGCTGATAGGTGTGTAAGACTGCACAGTTCTTAGGCTAGGGAAATATGCCCTTTCCCTGTGACTGTTAGATATTAGAGTCAGTATATATAATTAGCATGGGGTATGTCTCCTGCAAAAAAAATTTGTTTTATTATTTTTTTTTCATTTGAATTTTTGCATGTACCAAGACTGTGGCTCAGCACATGCATAGTAGCATGTTAACATTTTGTGACTGACTTTATAAACATCAGTATTTGGGTGTTTCCTTTAATTTCAGTACACCTACATATGTATATATGTGTGTGTGTTTATGTTTATGTGTGTGTGTATGTTTGTGTGCGCACGTGTGTGTGTGTGTGTGTGTGTGTGTGTGTGTGTGTGTGTGTGTGTGTGTGGATGTGTTTATGTTTGTGTGTGTGTGTGTGTGTGTGTGTGTGTGTGTGTGTGTGTGTGTGTGTGTGTGTGTGTGTGTGTGTGTGTGTGTGTGTGTGTGTGTGTGTTTATGTGTGTGTGTGTTTATGTGTGTGTGTGTGTGTATGCGCGTGTGTGTACTTACTAACATTTGTAGAATTTCTCACATCTGGCTGTACTCATCAGTCTGCCTGCCTTTGTCATTACCCTCTCATACTCTCATCAAACCTTACAGACGGTTTCTCTTTCTGACCTCTCTAAGGCTACTTCCCTTAAAATGCAATTATACGTCTGATTCTCACCACCAATGTGTATAACCCTGCATAAACTATTATAGTTGAATCTCAGCTGAACAGGACTCAAGTTGGAAACTACCTCTCTCCAGAGTTAATCTCCACTCCACTCTTTGTGTCATCAGAGAAATGGTTGAATTTCTTCCTTAGTCCATGATGGATACAAGTACGCTGAGCAGAACCAGTTCCAGTACCAAATCCTGTAACACTTCAGAAGGCATTGATACAACTTTAATTCAAACATTTTACTAACTGCTAAATTCTGCCTTCTAATAGCTAGTCAGTTTCCTGATCAACTTATCAGTTGTGGTCCCATTCCCAAGCTCCCATGCCATTTAGTTTTTCCACCCTTTTGTGAAGAGTAGTGTTTAAGGAATTATTTAAACTCTGATATCGCCTATATCCAGCAATTTAACTTACTTTTCCTACATTTATTTTTATTTTATTTATTTTACATTTGTTGACCGGGCTAGTCTAGCTGGAGAAAATTCCATTTTCAGTAGAGGCCCGGGGAGAAAAGCTCCACAAAAATAAGTACATAGAGACAAAAAATAATAATATTAGTATGCATGTTAATGAAAACAATAATAACAAACTGAACAATTTAAGGTTGTTACTACAAGTGTTAATTACTATCATATATAGTTACAAGAAAATAGGAAGCTATATGTCTTAAAATTAAAGGTGCATAAATTAATTACTTCGCCTCACAGTTACAGTCTAGGAAAAAAAAAATATTAAATTTTATACAGAGAATACAGAGATGCAATACATAATTTTTTTCATAGGAATCAAATTCTCTGGCAAACGTTCAGCTATCCAGAAGAGGTTATTCAACTTTGCTAGTAGTTCGCATAGCTTATCTGTCAGTACTCTCATCACCTGGGTACAGAAGAAGCCCATCAGGCCCTTTCCCTATAAATCACTAAGTTATTTGTATGTTTTTTCTCACATTAACTCCACATCATTCCCAGCACTATCCATTTTCCTCTCAGTAGAAAAATTAGATCATAGTAATGCAGGCTGTCATCTTTCTTTCTTCTGTAAATATGAACATAAAAAAAGCAATTTGCTACATTAGTCTGTTTTTTCTTCCCTCTTCTATTTTTTCATAGTATTGCATGCTCAATTTGTTTTTTTCTGCATTCTACCACACATCTCAAACATTGTCTTATGCCCATCTTTCAATGGCGCATCATGTTTCATCATTGTGGCTGATACGACATAACAGGAGGCTTTAACCAATTAATTCATGACAACATTGCATACCCCAACTTAAAATATTAGTTATCAGAGCAAACTGTTAGCCCTTTCTCTGTAACCGGTCTCTTACAGACTCCTCTGTTGAGATCTATGCAAAGCCTTTCAAGCCATGATAGGTACAACCCACTTTGACCTCCTATTTCTTCACAGAACTAATGGTACCTCAAATACTCAGTTAAAGGAACTAAACCTTCATCTGCACATAAATAAGACATGTTGACATGATAGATTCATATCCCAAAGTTTTCATTTGCTCTGGAACAAACTTCAACAACATGTCATTCAGGGTAGCACCCTTACCACCTTCAAGGTCAACCTGGATAAATGGATGGGCAGCCACAACTTCTCTCCTGGTCTATCTCGTCTTGCCCTTGCTGAGGCTAAAGGTAGCTTTTGAATAAGTTTGTAACGTTCTGCAGACTCATTGCCTAGTACTTATGAATCTATGAATCCTGCCCCTCACCACTCATCCTTCTGTATGCCTTTTTTTATATGTGAATAATTCATATTACCAGTCAACTCCAATCATGTAGAGGACTAAAGCACTGACTGCAGCCCAGGTGACCTGAATTCTGTTAGTGGCTTGGGTGCCTGTTGGAGCTCAAATGTGGACAGTAAAACAATAAAGAGGCAATGTCTGCTCACCTCTCCTTGGGAGTAGGGATGGGAACACCTAATCAGGCTCACAGCCTATGACACAAGTCCAAGTTGGGACCAGGGTCACATGCAGGAATTTTGTGTGTGTGTGTGTGTGTGTGTGTGTGTGTGTGTGTGTGTGTGTGTGTGTGTGTGTGTGTGTGTGTGTGTGTGTGTGTGTGTGTATGGTGATAGGGCTTTGGTCGCATAACACACCAGGGAATAGGAATACACTGCAAGCCCATTGCACACCACCCCTTATATGCTACAAGCCTGTGCAGGGACATTATGGCATAGAAAGAAAAAATCCAATCCCTAATGCACATATGAAAGCTCCCACTCCCTGTTCACCCAGCTCTCATCCTAAGAACACATGGGCCATAGGCTCTTGCCTGGGAATGAACTGGTTCATAACATGGCTGGATGGGGCAAAGTAAATGGTCAGTGGATTGTTCACAGGAAAAAGTTACTCTATATTACCTAACTTTTAATCAAGCTGTCTGTTTCCCCTTACTACAGTGTGCTCTCCTTATCTAATTCTCTGAGCTATGCTTTCCTTAATATATTCAAAAGTATTATACTGATGTTAGTGTCTCTCAAACATATGCATACATGCATGCAAATATGCACATGTGCACGTACACAAACACACAGCCACACACACACACACACACACACACACACACACACACACACACACACACACACATGCACACACGCGCACACACACACACACACACACACACACACACACACACGCACGCACATACGCACACAAACACATATACGCACACACACTCTCTAAGGTCTATGTTTAAAATTCATTCTTTGTCCCCATACTTACATATTGCCATGAGCATTGGGGAATGACTGAGAGGATGAGAACACAGACACAAGCAGCAGAAATAATGTTTTTAGTGTGGCTGAGCTCACCTTCCATGATGTAGTGAGAAGTTCAGCAAAGAGGATCTCAGAATACAGCCACTTCTCTTCCATGCTGGGAGAAGTCACTTGAGATGGTCTGAGCACCTTGTGAGGTTGCCTCTTGGCACCTTTCATGGAAGATATGCCAGGCACAGGCCTCTGAAGAAAGCCTCCAGAGCAGAATTGGGACACAGTGGAGGGCTTTTAGCTCTTAGCTCTAATGGGAACACCTGGAGATGCTAGAGAATGAGACAGAGACCATTGCTGAAGACAAGGAAGCCTGGCTTACATTACTCAACTTGCCATCACCTTGCCCCTCAGCAGGATAAGCTGTTTACAAAATATAATTATTGGATTATTCTGTTGCATACCATTCATCTCTACCACTTGATTTCATTTTTTCTTCTGGCTCAAGCTTCTGCAGAGTCTATAGTCCATTCACCAGCATGCCCCTAAGTCATATTGACACTCCATACTCCGCACACCTCACTTATTGCTTCTCCACCCAGACTAATGTTCCTGTGTTTCACATGCTATTTTAATATCTCAGCTACTGAAGGCAAACTTCACCTCACATAAATATTCAAATCCAACTCATGCAGCTGTAGCCTTGGTTGCTGCACTGTGTGTCTTTTAGAGGTTTGGCTGTAATAGTAGTTAGCATGTTGGTATAGTACTAATGCTTTGCCTAGCAAATTCTGACAGGCTTTGCTAGTATATTCCATTTGATCAATGAAGTGAAACATACTGTGAGCCTCTATTAAAACGAGATCACTGCTGCATTTCTGTTTTTGCTTTTCCTTTTTTTACCTTTTAGCAGACATCAGACATGAAAAACATGATACCAATTGAAATAAAAACTATTTATACAGTAGTTTAAACATTTAACATTACCTATGGAATGTTTTGCTGTCATCATGTAAATAAAAATAAGTTCCTGAATGAACACTAATACAAGAAATGAACAAAGACCGTCATGGCATAAAAGGAAAATAAAAAAAAATAATCCATTATTCATCACCAAAACCTGATTTCAGAATAAAGTAGGGAAATCATTACCTCTAAACTGAGGGTTAACAGTTGACAACTGCTCCATAGTCTACTGCATTTCCTAATCTTCATAGTAAGACAAAACCAAATATAACATTTTTTCTTTCATGTTTATGCAGAGTAACAAGGGGGAAAAACTAAGGCTATCTACCTGTAAAAAATCACTGACTTTATATTTGTGCATGTGCTGCAAAATGATTATGCTCATGCTAACTTGTTATTGTTTACCATTTCAGATCTATTCAAATCTGTCTGCTAAAATGAGGCCAGTGCTGAATTTTCTATCTACAGTTTTCTGTTTTTTTATCTTTCATCACACATGAAAATGTGTACAAGCAATGGAAATGAAAACATTATTTGTGTAATAGTTTAAATATTACATTTTGCAGCTTAATAAGAACTTAGTGATTTAATTTTAATAGTGTTATTAACATTACACCAATTATTAATAGATGGCAAATAGAATAAGAGCATGACATCCACTTATGCCAAAGGTAACGCACCATCTGCTAGCACGCAGAAAAGCTGGCTCATCAGACAAGGTTGAATGGCCAACCATTTTGCTTGTCTCAGTTTTGCTAGTCTACTTTCTGGTGAGGACCAAGAAAAGATACAAATTGGCATTAGATAAATTACTGGGCAACAGCAGTTGGCATGGGAATGTGCCATCATGCATGTTGGTCTCACATCACACTGAGCCTTAGGGAGTTAGGCTCATGCACAAAAACAACAGCCATTGCAAAGTATGGTAGGCCTGCCTGTAATCAGTTTGGTTCACTGGTGTGTTTGGTAGCTCGGCCCTGGAGAGGCAATAAGGCCTTCTTTCACTGAACGAGACAGGGCTTGCCCATTTAATGTGATATAATGACTGCTGATGTATACGAACCAGAGAAAGGAGTACATGTTATGAAGTATAGTGATAGGAGCTATACCAAAAAAAAAGGAAAAAAATGTCCACTTATCACTTCTGCATATATGAAATCAAGATAACATCTGACTGAATTACTTTTTAGCAAACCAAGACTTACTGAAAATAACTTACCAAGTCAGCATATTATGAATTAAAAAAGCAGTGTAAAATAAAATAATCTGATGTTATTTTTGTACATGGTAACTCTCCCAAGTATGGTCCACTGGGGGGGGGGGGTAACTGGGCACCCCAAACCCATCTATAACCTTGGGGAAGAGGAACAACACCATGAACACAAATATACATATGGGTGCCAGTAATTTGTGTCAACTGCTGTTAAAGTTAACATATGTTTAGTCAACACAATTTGGTCGACTGAGTAGATGGTCAACAAGTGTGCGAGACCACTACATTACCGGGGTTGGAGTATATGTATTATGGAAACTCAGAGTCATAATACAAAATTAGCAGGAGGTGTTTTTATTTGCATGCTCTGAGGTTATTCCTTGGTGCATGCATATTTTTTATCAACCTTTTGTTGTCAACATTAGCAATTTCAACAGATAGCTATTTTGATTAAATTCATATATATGGGTTACATGCAAGTAGTCAATAGAAGTTTAACTTGATGTGTATTTTGCTATATACTTAGTCAACAAAACAGATGGTTGACAGTTGTGCTAGATCACACAAGGCTCAGGCTGGAGAATATGCCCTTTTCCTGGGGATTGTGTGAGTTAGTATATATAGGTAGCAGAGGGTATGGAGTTCAGCGGGCCTGCACTGCATAGCTCTTGTGTGTAGGTCGTTTGGCATTCTGTGTTTCTTCCTTCTGTGGTCGAGCATTTAGTCATCATTCTTTTTTTCTTTTGAGATTTTGAATGTAACACGCACACACACACACACACACACACACACACACACACACACACACACACACACACACACACACTCTTTGAAACATACATGCAGATAGAAAGAACACTGTCTTAAAGGAGCCACACTATTTTTGTACTGCTCTTTAAGAATGGAAAACGTATTTGTACATGAGCACATTAGACATACCTGGGTCTTGTTAATGAAACTGTAGACAGTATGGTAGCCGAATAATGAAAATGGGTTTCTGACTCTAGCAGGTTTTCTCAGTGCCAGTTCATTTGCAAGGCATAGGCCTAGCACACTTGGCTTCACTTATATTCTGTCACAATAATTTTTGGAATGCTGTATTCATGGGAGTGCAAAACACAGCAATGAGCATGCTCCCTAATTTAACTGATAATATTTACATGCATGTTCACAGTCACTGGTGGAATGCTTCCCTTCTCTGGAGTCATAGATTTTATCTAATATAGTAACAAGCCAGCCTTCCTCAGAAGTAACCAGTTCTTTCAAAACTTAATCAACATGTTTCTTACAATTCCGTCATTACTGAGTTCAAAAGTATATGACAGAAACAGTCATTTTTTCAAGATTATAATTTCTCGCATTTAATAAATCATTTGTCTCAAAATCATACAGTTTCACTGCATTGTCATAATACATCTTTCGTGTGACATGTTTTCCATAATTTTGTAAAATTAGGATAAAGTAACTCCAAGGTAGATCTCTGTGTTCTGCCCACTAACATCTAACCAGCTGGCAGTTCTGAAGATGTTCATCATATTGATCACTGCAGCAGTAGCCTTAGCTATATGGGTTATATCCTGCCAAGGATATAACAGCCAGACAGCTTTCAACGCTTCAAGGCACCTTTCACGTGCCCAAAATGTCAGGCAGCTCGAGTGGAGCTGACTAAAAGACAAGTATGGGCACCAAGCCCTTCAGAGCTTTCCTGCTGCCGAAGAGTACGCTCCTCTAAAGGTTACGAGGAATGACAGTAGGTTTGGTGCTGTTCCTTTACTGGGCAGATAAGTTCCCTTTGGTGAAAAACCTTACATTTTCTAAATATTGTTTGTGTTTTATCACTTTCCTCATTAGGAAAGTTAGTTTAAAGGTACGAGATTTGTGTTTTAAAGGACTGTCACAAGACTGTATTGTACTTTTAAACTGGAGAGCTATCTTTTCCTCTCAGTTTAAAAGTTGTTTAAAGTAACTAAAAACATTTTTTCTGTGGAGAAATTGTGTTTATTTTACTTTTCTGGGGGGCTGGCAAAGTGTTTTAAAGTGTTTTTTTACTTTGTTTTTCTATGAAAAAGTGACTTTAAAAGACTTGCAGTTTTTACATGCATTTGCTGCTTGTCTTCAATGGGAAATTGGCACCATTTTTAGCTTGACCATGGAAAAAAACTACTGGTTCCATGGTAGGTCCTTCTTCCAGTCACAAAATAAAGTTAAGTAAACAACCTTTGCCACTACAGCAGGTTATCAATTTGGCTTAGCTGCAGATGGGTGACTCTGCTGTGGCCATTTGTTATACCTCAGGCCACTTGTTCATAGGTTCATAGATTCATAGGTGTGTACTAGGCTAACGGCCCTGGAGCCTATATAAGCCTAGCCCAAGAAGATTCCCTGGCATCATGCCACCGAAAGTTAGTTCCCAGTGCCCCTGTCAAGCAAGGCCACTGAAGTGATCCCCGGGGTGAACTTCCTATTGCCCATCCACTCATCAAGATTTCTCTTAAAGAGGGCCAGTGAAGTGCTCTGCTTTATGTGAATGGGAAGTTTGCTCCAGAGTATGGGAAGTCTCTGGGTTAGGAACCAGTCCCTCCAGCATGTTCTGTTTATTGTGGTAATGAGGTTTAGGATGCTAGAGCATGTGGCATGGATGGATTGGGATTTCTTTAGGTGTAGCATATCTAGCAGCTCTGGGTCAGACATGGCTTTGTAGGTCAAGCAGAGATCGCCTCTAAGTAGGTGATAAGAGACAGAGTACAGCTGGAGTTTTTTTGAGTCTGTCCATATAGGGCATGTGTTTAAGGCCTAAGATCCTCTTAGTGAGGTATTTTTGTGGCCTTTCCAGTTGTTGTAGGTGTCTAGTGAGGTACATACCAAATGAGGCGTTGTATTCTATAATAGGTCTAATGAGGGATGAGTAGAGAGGTATTATAACCTCTTTCTTCCTGGATGAGAAACCTTTTGTAATGAAATGTGGCATAGAAGGACTTTCTGACTACAATGGCAATGTGATTATCAAAGAAGAGGTTGCTGTCAACCTGTGTCTCCAGGTCTCTTATCATACCTTCAGTGTTTAGTGGACTACTGCCTACGTGGTAGCTCATGGGCACCGAATTTTTCTCAAAGGGAATGACAATGCTCTTTTTGGCATTGAGCTTAAGGCCATGGTTCTGACGCCAGTCACTGGTGTCAATGAGGCCTTTTTGTAGAATGTCTACATCAGTTGGAGAATCAATAATGGCTCCCAGTTTGCAATCATCTGCGAACTTGGTTAGCCAGAGTCCCTTTGTGTTGGCTTGAACTTCAGAGAAGTGGATGCCAAACAGGAGAGGACCTAGGACCAATCCCTGTGGGACACCACTTGTAACTGGTCTTTTACCCTGGATCCCTCTGGTGCAGCACTTATAGCCACTATGGACCAGAGGTTAGCCATGTGCTCTGTGGATCAGTGGGCAAGGGTGAACCCTCTAATCAGCCTTGGCAGAAGGAACAGGGAAGGCTTCCTTGTTTGTCAGAATGTTGTGCCCATCCCTGGGGAAACTGCTGCTGCCATTAGTAACATGGTTGGCCTCATCTGTCCTGTCAAAAAAAAAACAGAAAACTAAGCATGTGTCTTCTTCTCAAACTTATTTAGACAGGAGTAGTTTACTGGGTCTACCTCAGGGTTTAATTCAGGGTATTGATCCTTCTTCTAAAGTAGTTTCTGGTAAAAGAAAGAGGGATACCTCGTTTCCTGAAGAGATTCAAGATTCTGAATCTGAACAGGAAGACAAAAGGACAGCTACAAGGCTTTCTCCTCAGATTTCTGATTCAGATTCAGAGGAGACCTCAATTTATGATTCTCCTTGGGATGGGTCTCTTTCTCTAAGACTATTGCTAAAATGTGCCAGTGTTTTCAGTGGGAGAAAACTGAGGTTGCCCAGTCCCTCAGAAAATACTACAAGTTGTTACAGAAGAAATTTCCAGACCCTACACCCATTTTCTCTGCTCTGTCTACTTTAGAGTTTGTATGTGTTACTGCCTGCAATTTTCCTGTTAGTCATCCAGCTGCCCCTAAAAAAAGCAAATAGAATGTACAAAGTTCCTCAGTCTTTTAAGTTTTTATACACTATTCCTACAAATATAACTAAGAAACTTCCTTCCTCTAAAAATCACTATAAGACATTCTTTGTGAATATTTTTTACAGGTATTGGTATTCTGACTATTTGATCAGTCTGTATTTTATGTAATAAATACTGCACTATAACCATAAGAAAATGTTTAATTCAAACAGTATTGATAGTTTGCTTTGATCATAATGTATTTCAGAATACTTCAGCCTTATAGGTTCATAGGTTCATAGATGTGTACTAAGCTAATGGCCCTGGAGCCTTTACAAGCCTAGCCCAAAAAAAAAAACTGCCCAGGCACCGAGCCACCCGATGTTAGTTCACAGTGTCCATATCCAGTAGGGCAACTGGAATGATCCATGCAGTCAACTTTCTGTTACCCATCCACTCATCAAGATTTCTCTTGAAGAGGGCCAGTGAGGTGCTCTGCTTGACATGAATGGGAAGCTTATTCCAGAGTATGGGCAGTATTTGAGAGATGAACCTGTCCCTCCAGCATGTTCTGTTAATTGTGATAATGAGGTTGTGATCTCTGGAGTGTGTGACGCAGGGGGATTGGGATTTCTTTAGGTGCAGCATTTCAAGTAGGGCTGAGTCAGACATGGCTTTGTAAGTCAAGCAGAGATCATCTTAAGGAGACAATAAGAGACTGAGAACAGCTGAAGTTTCTTGAGTCTGTCCATGTAGGACATGTGTTTAAGGCCTAGGATTCTTTTTGTGAGGTATTTTTGTGGCCTCTCCAGCTGTTGTATGTGTCTGGTCAGGTACATGCCGAATGGGGCATTATATTCGATGATTCATCTAATGAGGGATAAGTAAAGAGGGATGATGACCTCTTTCTTCCTGGATGTGAAACCTTTGGTTATACGATGTGCCACATAGAAGGACTTTCTGACCACAGTGGCAATGTGGTGGTCGAAGGTGAGGTGGCTGTCAACCTGGGTGCCCAGATCTCTTATGGCCCCTTCAGTGTTCAGTGGGCTCCCATAAATGTGGTAATCGTGGGAACTGAGTTTTTTCCAAAGGGAATGAGAACGTATTTTTGGCATTAAGCTTCAGGCCATGGTTTTGACACCAGTAATTGGTCTTAGAGAGGCCCTTTTGTAGGATGTCTGGATCACTTGGGGAGTTGATATTGACTCCTAGCTTGCAGTCATCAGTGAACTTGGTCAGTCAGATTCCTTCTGTGTTGGCCTGGACATCTGAGAAGTAGATGCCAAACATGAGAGGGCCCAGGACCAAGCCCTGTGGCACTCCACTCGTGACTGATCGACAGTCTGACTTGGAATCTGCAACTTTCACTCTGTGGGTCCTGTCTGTGAGCCAATTTGCAACCCACCTAGTGATGTAAGGATTGATGCCTAGTTTGGTGAGTTCATCAATGATACCTGAGTGGGGAATGGTATCAAAGGCCTTGGCCAGGTCGAGGTAGGCTGTATGCACTGCCTTACCCTCATCCACAGCCTTGGTGACTGCCTTCATTTAGAAATGTCAAAGGCTCTCTCGACCTGGACCTTGATGCTAGTGAACAACTAGCACAGCTGACAGTCTTCCTAAAACTGTGTTACAGTGTTATAACAGTTCCAAAAATTACTTTGGTTCTGTTCTTTTCTGCTCTTCAGGTTTAGTACTTGCTGAACTGCTTAAACCTTATATCTCAACGTATGCAAATTCATTATCTCTACCATGCACTTATCTCTTTCTAAGCATAAGCCGTTACCTGCTCGCACAAAAAATACACAGATAATCTTTTTCTGTTTCATAAATTACCAAAATATCACTCTCCTTAAACTGTAACACTACCTGTAGCTTGCAAATATTCCTTCCTTTTTTATTTGAAATATAGCCGGTGTCGAGGACATTTTGACACATAATTATATCTGAACAAACACTTGTGACTATTTTTAAGATATACTTTTAGAAATGCCATAAAGAATTACAAACTACTTTTTGATGAAAAAAAAACTACCAGGTAATACATACTTTTAAATGTTGCCTACTGCTGTGAAATGAATTATGGGCAGCACAGTAATTATATCTAGTTCAAACAACACTGTTCTTCTGCCTGTAATTGCACAGTAAAACTTGTAATTTCACACATAAACCCGAGACTGCACAGCAGCACTATAAGCTGTGCATTTACCAAAACAAGAGTGACAATTCCTCCTACAACAGCCACCACTGAAGCAGAGGATGCCTGCCACTTCTGTAAGTACTGCCTTCCTGACGCTAATTAACATCTGTAGCATGCCACCTGAGGAAGCCAGGAAGGAGAGAATCATGGTGGGACACCGTTCATTACTCCATTCATTACTCCTGGTCAGCAGTCAGTAGTAGCCAGGCAATAATAATTTCCATTTTCTAGCTCTCAACCAATCAGGGAGAAATTTCAACAGAATCAGAGACAAAGCCTGAAATAATCAGGGACAATCAGGGACACTTTTAAAATATTAGTGCTATTAACTTGAGACATTCACAGAATCACAGCATATGAATTAATGTACATTTTGTGAAGTAAAAGAAATCTGCAACTCTTAATTATTGCCATTATTCATTAAGTTTAATTCACCAACTTTCCTCCAAAAGTGACCAGTTTTAGGCAGGATTAAGAGGGACAGAGCTAAAATCTGAGTCAAAATCAGGGATGTCCCTGAAAATCAGGGACAGTTGAGAGGTTACCACGTCCCTGTCACAATCACTCAGATTAACTCATAGACACACACAATATTGTCTTTATTTGTTTATTCGCCTATATAGTTTATTTCTGCAAGGTGTATTGAGTCATAGCTGGAAAGATTAAATAATTGCTTTTAATTTTGTGTTAGAAAATGGCCTTATAACAGTGTGTCTCAAACATTCCACAGTCTATTAAAACATGAAGTGGAAGAATTATTTTACATTAACAAATACAAAATAAAACTATAACAAAAAATGGGAATTTAAAACTTAGGTTCAGAAATACCTAGCCCACTTTTTAAGCTTATTAATACTTGACAGTGGTATATGGTATTGGGGAATACTGGACCTTCCGCAGCAAATGAAGCCCTTTGCCTAAACAGTGCAGCCTCATCTGAGGTGCTTCATTTGCCTTTTCTGTTTTTTTTTTTCTTAAGTAGTATCTGTCATCTGTACCTAGCTTTGATTTGATCTCCAGTTTGATGTGCTCTCCTCCACTACTTCTGCAAAACTGTCTTTGCATGCCAAAGGTTAATGATGGTTGGTTGCTTGAATACAAAGTGTATGTCTGCTTTTCAGTGGTCAGTGCTGTTGCATTTCTTTCTTCCTCAGTAACGCCTTCTAAGCTAGTGCATGGAATTTATAAAGAAAATATGCTTTACAGCAAAACAGAGGGAATAATGCAGTAGACTGGGGATAATCTACAAGTGTTTGATTTAATATACAAATTCCATTCACCATCCAGTCCTTTTCTATTTATTACTACAGTTTGTTCATCTCCATCCAAGGGCTTAGATGACTTTTCTGAACAGTAGCAATAAACAGAAAAAGTCCAAATGATCTAAAGGATAACTAAATTACTTTCATTATATGCTGTATTACAACAAGGAAGGAAGCAAGACAATGAAGAACATCCTTGGACAGAAAAAAAAACACACAAAAAAAACAGGCAAATGCTGACAGTGCAAAAGACTCTGGTCCCTGTGGAGATTCTTAACAAAACAAAGCCTTGCGATGTGTGAACTAAATGGGCAAGATATTTATTACATTTATTTTTCCAGTGAACTATATAGGTTTCTATATTGACACAGCAGCAGTTCCATCTGTCACTAAGACAACTTTTATTCTCTTAGTGCTGAACTATTACCATTCAACATGAAACATATACTGGGAGTAAAATAAATATCACACTTCATAAACATACGTGTAAATGTCATGATCCTTCATCATAATGCAGTAACTGTACAACATTCCCAAAGGAAGATGCAATAGAGAAAACTGCTCTGTCCATTTTTTTGAAAATACACATACATGAGCTCACACACACACACACACACACACACACACATACATATATAGTTAGATAGATACATAGATAGATGGAAATATACAGCTAGCTGAAAGTCATCTGACTGAAAGATAAATCAGTAATCACAAATGATTGAAAATGCATTTGAGTGAATCACAATTGCTAAAAAACTGCATAAATCTGCAGACAGTATGAGATGGTGTCTTGTCTGATCATAGGAGATATCAGGGAACTGAGGTTAGAAGAATATGTGTGGGTTGGCAATGCCCACCATCCTACCGTACCCACAGATATGTAGATGTTTAGGCTGCAGCACTGAATTCCTGCTTTTTTCTTTTCTCCATGGTTGTGCAACAGTACAGCTAATATAAATAGGTAAGGAGTGTGTAAGGGGTGCAGGGGGGACTTAACCCCCCTGCATAAAAAGGTTTTTATTGTATAGTTGTTATGTGGAATTATATATATATATATATATATATATATATATATATATATATATATATCTTTCTCTCTCTATATATATATATATATATATATATATAAATATATATATATATATAAATATATATACATATATATATATATATATATATATATATATATATATATATATATATATATATATACATATATATATATATATATATATATATATATATATATATATATATATATATATATATATATATATATATATATATATATATATATATATACATTCATACATACACATAAACACACACGAAAGCCAAATGGTAAAAACGTCATTCAATATAAACTGTAAGAAAGACCCATCTAAGCAAAAGTTTTCACTGTGTAATACTTAAACCTCCTGTTGTGGAGACCCATGGTTTATATGCAAATGACCCCTTAATGGCATGTCAGTGTTTCAGCTACATGACTTCTGAATGACCATGACTTTTTACTTTTTAAGTATTCATAGGTACATTCAGACCAAAAAAAATCAAACCCTCTAGCTGTAGACATGCCATGTTTTGGCCTTTTTTATACATGTATATGTATGTACACAAATATATATATATATATATATATATATATATATATATATATATATATATATATATATATATATATGTCTACATGTACACACAGACATTTATAGATGTATATATATATATATATATATATATGTGTGTGTGTGTGTGTGTGTGTGTTTGTATACATACAAAAAATAAAAGAGAGAATCACTACATTTCATATTCATGCTGGCAAACAATAGCTCTTTCACTGGGTACTCATCATCTGAAACCAACCCACTAAAAACATTTTCAGTGAATTTCAGAGTAATTTTTTTGCACCCCCCTATATAAAGGACAGACGTCTCAGGACTTATGCGTACCTGTTCTGAGGTCAAATAATGCATTTTCAGTCACTTGTGATCACTGATTTCTCTTTCAGACAAATGAGGGGTCATTTGCATATAAACAACACTGTAAGTGGCTTTGTGGCTTCATTGAGTTGACTTTGGACTATTGGCATTCACTTAACTCAGTCTGTTAACATGTTCCCTGTATTTCATTGTACTGGAATATGTTTCCTAAGACCATACATTTACATGGCAAAAATACACTTATATGGCTACTTCAAAAATATAAAATTTCACAAAAGAAGTGACCTATGTTTTATTACATACTGATGGCAAATAATGCGTTACAGTGCTAACAAATGTAAAAAAAGGCATTGTTTCCAGTTAGGCTTCTTAAATGGAAATTTGTTAGTAAAGCCTGAGTTACAGTGATATGAAAGACCCAGTACTGGGCTTGGCCATCACACTTTCTAAACTATAAACACTAGGCAAGGACCATCAAAGTGAAGTCTGCAACATTTAATAAAATATATATCCTAAAACAATTAACAACTCTTTCAAGTTCTTCTTAAAGTTGGGAACTACGTATCACAGATGAGAGAAGAGCTAGTCCAAGAGCAGGCTCTCTAGAAGTCTGATGACCAGAAGAATATATCACACCGATATATGTGTGTTTGTAGTTGGAACCCCAGTCCCTAGCGAAACCCAAGTGTCATGATATGATCTCATTCACTGAACATGCTTCCACAGAAGTTGCAGATTTCAAAGATCTCAAACTATATGGCCTTAAAAGGCCACAGAATGCACTGGGCTCGACGCAACCATCAAAAAATCGGTAGCAAAGAGGTAACAAGGGATCTGTAGCAAACAGGAAAACTAACATTTTTCTTAGAGCTGTGTGGGCATAAAATAACTGAAGTAAATAAAAAAAAATGTTCTTTAACACAGCTTTTACTGTTCTTTGGCGTCACTGTTGCAATGCTAAATGCAAGTTGTACACCTTAAAACTAGAGGACTCTAGTGAAGAAGTGTTATTCCAAAAAGATCAAAGGAGTGATTATACTCTAGTGTTATCTAGTTCATAAGTCAAAATAACCTAAAAGTTGTCTCCAGAAAATAAATATGTGTGGGTTCTACTTCCTGTTTCATGCTCATTCTATAAAAAGTCAAATAAGCTACTTCTCAAAGGATGAAATCATACTACCCTTTCACCAGTGAAACCACTGTGACATCCATGACATATTACCTTCATCAGAAATCTTCAAGGAAGCAATCTGAAAAACAAGGCTTCTGCAAATACTTATTATTAGGACAGGCTTGCCATGTTTCCTGCAAGCTCCTGCAGAACTCCATGCTAAAAAAGTTATGTACAAACCACAGCAATAGATCTGGAAGAGCAGGCCACTCCCTGGTCACAGGACTAAGGATGCTGGCATAAGGACCAAACAACATACCGGATTTTCCCAGGTTGTTAACTCATTGCAGCTCTGGAAGTTTGCACTGTAACTTGCAATGGGTGGAGCCTAAGCTTTTTGATAGAATCAAATAATGTTTTCACATGTCAAAGAAATGTTCATATCTCTGGAACCACAGGGGTTACTAAAATAGTATAAATGGCAAACTCTTCAGCGCAAATTATTTGTATAGTAGTAGTATTCTTTAGGTAATATATCTTAAACTGAATTTAATAAGTCATAATAAAAACAGTAACTATTAAGTTTGTAATATTTTATCAACTATTTACAATATCTCAGCAACCACACATACTGTTGACAGCATTTTGTTCATCCAGCAGAGAGATTCATATGAGGCTAAGCAACTCTATTTGTACTTGGTTGCCAAGATAATTATAAAGACATTATGTTTCTGGCAATATAAATTAATATGATATGAGCAACAATTAATATCTCTTTACCCACATTAGACAGAGGTCAACTATAACTGCGTTGTATTTGCCAATTTGTAATCTCTAAGACAAATTATTTTAATACTTTGCATGTTGGTGGTTTGAATTATTGATGCAAATATGAACTAGCAACATCTGATTCCTATGGCAGTAGGATGTAACTGCAGAATTACCTGAAGGCATCACTCACCTGTAATGAGTTAAATAAAGTCCCATCTCATAATACATTGCACCACTCTCAGTCTCCAGCTCTAAGATTAGCTACTCAAAAAGAAAATGATAAAATAAAACACACAACACCTCCCAAGACATGGTGGAGGTCATTACCTTGGACGGGCCTATTATTATACATTTATCACTATGGTAAGTACATAACTTTCATATCTGATAAGAGGAGGCACATTTTTGTTAACTCATAGGTCACACCCCCAAGCTATCCATACTGGATGGACCCCTAGAAGAATGCACCCTTGACAATGGTAACTCCAGATGAAGATATGGATCTGGAAATGAGATCCAACTTGTGATGCTTTAAAATCTGCTGACAGAAGGATCAGGTTCCCCCTTTATTGTTTTTGCAACATTCAACTGCTACACTTTCTCTCTCTCCGTATGGTGAGAACTCCCACAGACAGGGAACCCTGGATTTCTCGAAGAGTCAGGCAGGACTACTTTCATCTCTAGTACGTCAATATGAAGGGATAGTTCTGATGATATCAAGACACCTTGAACTGTCTGCAAACTGAAATGCTTGCCACTCCCTCAACCATGGCAGATGCATGCATTGTGACTGTCGACAGAGAATGAGGAAGGCAGAAGGGAATGCTGACAGCAAAACTGTTGTCATCCTCCCACCATGCTAAATGATTCTAGTAGATGTACGAACATCCTCCCACCATGCTAAATGATTCTTGTAGATGTAAGAAATGTGGTTTTAAATCACCAGAAGATTTATATTTTGATATCACTGGACATGAATGGTCAAAAAAACAAAATTCTGTAGTTAGGTAGTCTTTTTCTAGATTACTTTTTGCCCAACCTACAGCCTATAAATGTGACTAACTATAAATGATTTAGCTGAGTTTTGGCCAGATTCAACATTATTCCCAGGAATGGATTAAGCTGATGAGAAAACCCCTCACTGTAACAAGGTTTTGCATAAAAGGGGCACCTCGAGGCCTGTCATCCAGGTATGAGATGCTTTGCAAACCTGCAGCTGTAAGCATGACACAATCACAAACATGCATTTGGCAAGCACCCTGAAAGCTGAGACGAGAACAAATGAAATTTTCAGACCTGATACTGATAATAACCATCTCTAATTTTGATATGCAGACTTTCTTGTGTCTGTTGTCCATGCCTAAACCACAGTGCTGATGTGGAGGTACGGATTTTGAAGATCCAAAGTGCACATCTTATTATGCCAGATGACTGTACTGAGACAATTTTGAAGGTTTGTTGATGATGAATGTATTTAGGCCACTGACATCCAACACTGACCTGAGATACTTTGTCTTTTTTGGCACTAAATAGAAACTGGAGTAATATCTGTACATTATTTGGTCTGGTCTGCTGGGACATCTTAGAGAACTCTTTTATTTAACACACTTAAGACTTAAGACTTCTATTTTTGCTGCTTTCTTTTGACAGAGTGCGGTGTCTGCCAGAGAACAGGATGAGATAAATGAGCTCAAAAAGCAAGGCAGTTTGTAACCCCAGGGTATAAATGCCTTACCTACTTTTATTTCTAAACTGACAGGTGGGTGGACAAATGACCCCCAAATGCCTTCACAGGAAGCAGCCAGGCAAGGCCTCAGTGGTGCCACTCACCACCCACAGGCAGACTGCAGCAATCTAGTAACTGTCAAGGAATCCTACCTCTGGACCAGTGACCTCTCCAGAAATTGCTTTGACTGTTATAGTTCTTCTCAGATTGCTGTTCTTAGACTTTTTTAACATCTTTATTGAATTATCACTTAAGACCTTGGCAAACATATATTTATATAAAAGAAAACATATATATGTTATATATACTGTATGTGGGATGTCTCATAACATATATTAATATGTTCACTGTTACAAACATTATACATCACATACATTCTTTTATACAATTATCATCAAGCCAACATTACATAAATTGCTCAATTCCTACCTTAAACCTCACTCCTCTTCCAAAACATTATTTTGCATGTATTGTTCCCACAGTTTCTATTTTTTCTATGTAATTTTCTCCTACCCTTTTCTAAAGATCACATTTCAAGTTCTTTTTATCTTTGTTACAATATTCACTTCTTCAAGTATAGGTAATTTAGATTTTGATTTCCATTTTCTAGTAATCGCTTTTTTGGCAGCCAGCAGAACTTAACTTAACAAGGCCTTACTGAGTCTAGACAATTTAGATCCTGTATCACAGCTCCAAAAATAATTTCCTTGGTTACACCCATTTGCTCACCCAATATTTCTAACACTTAGTTGGGATTTTTTAGAATCTGCCGACTCATTACACTCCCAAAACGTATGTTTTCAGTTACCTCTTTCTTGCCCCTCACACCCCCAACATTTGCCATCTACCTGAGGAAAAATTCTTCGGAGTCTGCTTGGAGTATACAAATACCTATGCAAACACTTTTAAGCAAAGCCCTAAATCTTCTAGACTTTGTTGCTTATTTGGGAGCCATACCTATGTCCTACCATTGTTTCCTTGTGAACTGCTTATCCAATCTCTCTTTCCAATCTTCTAACCTCTTCTGACTGATTCCTATAGCTATCATGCAATATTTTACATGGTGTACTAATTATCCCTGTTCTAGATTCAACTAAACACTCTGCCAGAACAGGCCTTTCACTTAGGATTCCCCTATTCCTTTCTCTTGCCTATGCTCTGATATCAATCTGGAGTAGGGATGACAGTGTCTAACCTGCAGCCCAAATATCTTCTTGGCCTCTTCCCATTCTATTACATTTTGCTGTCTAGCTATTTGCTCCCAATACCTTGGTTTCTTTGTGAGTTTTTCAGTAAATCACAGCCCTATCTTGCCTGTTCTCTGTATCCCTAATTGCAATCATCCCTATAGGCAGAATCTCCTTTCTCAGTTCCCAGATTATTTTCAGATTTTGTGGTTGTTGCCCATGTCTAAACCATATTTAATGAGGGCTCCTCTGCATTTTGGAAAACATGCTTTACAAATGTTGGAATTTAACTCCAGCAGCTGAAACAGTCTTACCCTCTTTTTTATGTTCTACATGTGTGCCTTTAATTCTGTCCTGAATAATATTGGCACCTGGAATTGGGTACCAATAAAGAGCACTTCAGTATCCTCAGCAAAGCTAGTCAGTCAGAGGCACTCAAGATGGCCAACAGCTTTGCCAGAGACCATGACCATAGAAGAACCTTCTGTGGCATTATAGAAGACCTGCATCATAAGGTTTGCATAGTGAAAATCCACTGCTGATTTGAATACCTTCTTATCTGTAATGGGATTATAAGGTAACTGGCATATAGTTTGGTGCATTTTATCTAACACTGTCCTTTGAATTTCCATGTGTGGACCAGCTAACTGAATACCCTCAACAGAAACATGGAGGAAACATATGCATGCTTCCTTAGGCAGTCTACTGCTATGGATTGCTGGCCTGTTTGGCTTTGAACCATAAGAGCCATCTTAAAAGCAACCACTAACACCAGAGTATCTGGTTTAAGAGTCTCCATCTAGAGACTTCATTCTCTGGGACAACTCAGGACACAATCTACTTTTTGGGGGGCTTGGACTACTGTATGTGGGATGTCTCATGCAGCACTGGTGGCATGTTTAGAATGTCAGACCAGCAGTGGGACCAAATAAGAAGACAGCTGGGAAGACATGAATGCTTTCTGTTGTGTCCTCTATATAAAGGCCACATCACCTCACCTCTAGGACTTCCCAAATTTAAGATCATCAGGAGAGGATGTAGAGAAATTGTTTTTTTTCTCATCACCAAAATCAGCTATGAGAATTATGCAGATGAATCTACATGCTTCCTCTTGCACGTGTTGTTTCTGTGTACCTTCAATGTATGAGAATCTGAAGGACAGGAATATATTCTTTAAGGGGACAAAACAGCTCACATGAGCTTTGGAAGGTTTCAGACTTTCTTCCCTGCATGACAACAAGTGGGTCTGAGACTTACAAAACAGATGCATCTGGAACAGTACACAGTATTAACATCACCTCTTGCTATAACCTCAGGAAAGGGGGAACCACAGCAATGATGGTTGCTGCCTTAAAATCAAGACTGCCACCAACAACTGTGTGTTGGCCCCTCAAAGCAACTAGGGTCAGATCTGAGATATTGAGACTAAGGCTCAATGTCAGCAACAGAACAAATATCAGTGCTGATGTCTTAAGCTCCAGAATGGATCCTGAAACAAGGCAGACACCTTTAGTATCTGAAACAAATATTAATTATTGCAATGTCAACGTCAACAATAATAGACCCACGATTGATGATGGAGAAACCAGTGTCAGTATTGTGTAAACTAACAAAGACATTGATCCCATAAAAGTAAATGCCAGCCTCTTTGGGACTGGTGCCAAAAACTTGAGGAATTGGTAAAGAAAGCCTCAGACACCTGGGATGCAAGTGATAGTCAACTCTCTATCCACATCAAAAACATCAGAGAGGAATAGGACCAGAAAACTGATGTTGATCTAAATAGAAGGCCCCTAAAAAGCTGTCATAGTTGAAACTGAACACCACTGGGGTAGAATCTTGTCTCAGCATCATGGATTGGAATCTAGTACAATAGCAATGTCTTCATCAGGTGCCTAATCAACCACAACAGAAAAGGCTAAAGATTTACACTTACCATAACAGAAGAGACTACTTCTTGGTAATTTTTACTGCAATACGGTAAGCTTCATGCTTTTTGAAGATGCTTCAGATGTTGATGAGGAAATAATGTGGGTGTTTCAGAATCTTATTTTTTTTAAACTTTCATCAGTTGTACCTTTAGTCAGCCTCAAGACCAAGGGTTTGGATGGTCTCAAGGTCAAGGAGAAAGTACTGGGCGAAGCAGAATCTTATGCCTCAGAAATCTAAGCAGACAAAGATTTCTTATATAGCTGAAGCCGTAATTTATCATTTCTATGACAAAATGTTGAAGAGGAGAATTCCACCCAAACTGAACACTTGGAAGGAGTATAGTTCTCCCCAAGGAAATTAGGTACTGAAAGTGCCTAAACTGTTGAAGGATTTTTTTCTCCAAACTTACACCTATGAAATACACTTTCTATTTCTGAACAAGGGTGGCCACCCAAAAGCTAATACAGCATGGACAAATCAAAACAAATACAATAATCTTAACAAGTTTCTCAATTAAAGATCTAAAGACATCAATAACAACAGCTTCAGAACTGATACAAAAGTGAATGGCTAAACAAACACATACAAATAATAAAAATATTCATTTTTTTGTTATATAGAAATGGCAATGGCCGGCCATTCAAGAAAGGCAACTATAACCCTAATTTAAAACATATATAAAAACAGGCCAAGAGTAGCCTATCAGTAAAAGCACATGATTTAAGAAAATATGGACATTAAGGAAGGCTTAGGGCCTTAAAAGAAATCTGACATGAACTGATGAGATTAAAAGCAACAAAGTAAGTTCAAAAGTATGAACAACAATATTATCAATAAATCACTTACTGTCTTTTTTTTTAGCAAAAAAAAAAATGGAAAAGCAACCTGAGGATGTTTCTGAAGTCTCTCCAGACTTTCTGCATGGTAAAAAACATTAGATGGTATGCTTCCTTAAAACAGTTGTAAATCTGACATCACCTTCTGCTTTGGAAAATGGAACATTGATGGTACTTAGAAGGCAAAAAATAAATGCATAAACTTACCCTTCCTAATATTTTGGTAAACTAATATGCTACAGGCTTAACTTGAGACACACACACATACATACACACACACACACACACACACACACACACACACACACACACACACACACACACACACACACTTCAAAACTAGGAATCTTTGTTTCAAGAGAGGAGTCTAGTCTCTTCCCCAGGAAACAGACTAGAAAAAAGTGCTAATATTCGCAATTGTTACTTTAAAATAGTTGGTTACTGGGGGGCAGAGCCTGAATGGCTAACTGAAAGCAGCAGTATTTTAGAGCTCCATAGAAATAGTTAAATAAGACAGGAAAAATATTCTTTTTTTTTTCTTCAAAGTATAAAATCTTATAGATAAAGGTCTAATTTACATAATTAGAAACTTTGGTGAAGTTTTACAAATAATTTCCTGTCAAAAAGCTTGGAGATATATTCACGTGCTAAAATGAGCAACTCAAAGATTTCTCACCAGGATGCTACAACTACAACAGATGGCATCTACCCTGCAGGAGTTGTCTTTGAAGATGGATGATTTTAAAGAGAACATAGAAAATCTTAAAACAAGCAGTCAAAAACAGGCTGACACCCTCATGGAAATGCTACAACAACACCAGACAAGGATAACAGGAATAGAGGTTTCTCTAAATGACTTAGAAAGCAGACTTAAGGTAGAGGAAACACAGAAAGAACTGCTTCTTAAACAAAACACTTGGTTGGTTAATAAAGTATAGATGACTTGGAAAATAGGGAGATGAGAAATAACATCAGGATTTTCGGATTACCTGAAAATACAGAAGGTGAGGATATTATTTCTTTTTTATCAAGTTGGATCCCTGACTTTTGAATTTAAAAGAAGGCCTTTCCGTTGGCATTGAAAGGGTACACAGAGCTCTTGGGAAACCTGCCACTAACGCAAACTCTCCTCTTAGGTCAATAATTATCAAATTTCTTTCATACTTGGACAAGGAACCGATTTTAAGATCTGGTTGGAGGAAGGCACCTCTAAAATATAAACAGAGCCTGATAAGATTTGATAACGACTATTCATCTAGAATAATTGAACAAAGGAAAAAAGTGTGGCCAATGATAAAGTTTCTGAAACAAAATAACATCAAGGCACAACTTGCATATCCAGCTAAGATAAGAATACTGTATGCCAACGGGATGAGGACGTTTACTGACTTAGAGGAAACTTCTTCATTTATTAAAACTAATAATGTGATTACTTTACCAGTAGATATGGATTGGATGTCACCTTCTCTCAAGAGAACAAAATAAACAAATGTCTGGACAGATGTCAAAAAGAAGAAGCAAAAGACTGATACTGTTACAGCCAAATCTCTCAAAGCATCTACTATGATATGAATTGTTTTAACATTACTTTAAAGGTCCAGTTTTACTGCTTGGAATTTTAAAACAAAGGTAACTAACTACTGGAATCTTTATATTTTTTGAAAACAGATGACACATGAGAGTTTTCACATTACCTCAGGTATGTAAAACAGGGATCTTTTCTTTCACAGAAGGAGGGTTATATAGCACAAAAAATATTTATACTGTAAATCAACATACATAGTATATGTGTATTTTCTCTTAATTGTCTCTTTTCTTTCTCTCTCTTCTCTCTTTTCTCATTATTATTTTAACTGCATCTTGTCTCCCTTTCTAAACTCTCTCCTATTTACTATTCTAATATAGTCTGTATATATTTAATAACTCACTATCTATACATAGATAAATAATAGTCTAAAATAATCTAGTTTTAAGGTAGAATAATTGGAATAGTGAACTTAATTAATTGTTATTATACCATGGCCCCGAAAGCGCACGCTGATTGGCCAGCGTTCGTTAAATCGAAGTTATACTAATGGAAAAGGTCCGTCCCGGACTTTTTTAGTATATAACTTTTTTAAACATTAAATCTCGCTATGTTAAATGGGTTTAACATATGTTAAACAGATGTCCGTTGATGCCAGACATCTGCGGAAGGGCAGTAAACAGGCATTATACTATGCCATTATTTAAGAAAAGTAACAGTTTCTTTTCTTAAATAATATAATATAATAATAATAACTCTGGGGTGTGGGTAATGCTAAATTTACCCGGTTGGCTTTGTTTGGTCCCTTGGGCTTCACCAAACCCCAACCGTGGTAATTTAGCATTACCCACACCCAGGCGTGGGTTATTGCTATATTACAATATTTATTAGATTAATGACAGTCACTTTTATGCTTATTGGGACTGGGGACATGTTCGTGATTAACTCTGAAATGTACCATTCATGTACGTATGTCCTTTGAATTATTTCCTTTTAGTAGTCACAAATATATAAAAAAAGGAGGGGAAAATGTACTGTAGGTTAAGAGAAGTGAAGCTTTCTTCACATTCTATTTTCGTTGGCATAGCAACAGTAAACAATTGCTGCAGTTTCTGAGGACACTGTGAACCTGCGAAGTGGATTTTGCCTCACAGATAACAAATTATAAGAAAAAGTAATGTTTAGTTATTAAAATGAAAAACAACCTAAGCAAGGTAAAATAAATACATAATAGGACTATTTGTAATATTTTATGATTTATCCTCATAGGATTTACATATTCCTGGAAACACAACTGAAATGTTCCCAAACTACATGTGCACTTAAATGCAGCTGCTTGATTAAAAAGTATTACTCAGTTTAACATGCTGATTTCACAAGATGTCTGCATTGTAAAAGTTAAATTTTATATGTTACTTGAAATTGTCAGTCTCTAGTGCACATGAAAAGCTACATATTACTTTTTGCAACATGTTATCTTTGCAGTTTCCTCACAGTCTGTACAAATTCACTTGGCAACTGATAGCTATTCATTTAAAATACCAATTTAAATATTAAATGTGCCCTTGAAATGCTATTGACATTTTGACAAAATATAATCTGAACTGTAAAATGAATGACTTGAAAGAAGTGAAGTAATGCATAGATTTCAAAGACAGTTCTTGACACTACAGAAAAAGTAAAAATATATATTCACAAGGAAGTATTAAAATGTTTTAGTCTTCCAGTTAAAATAGCTTACTGTCAACATTATGCGATATTAGAAAGTTTGAAGAGCTAGGAAATTACTATTCTTTGTCTTTATAATGATTATTAGACAGATGTTAGACTCTACTTTGTTTAATGAATTGTGACATATGTTTATGAGGAAAAGTGGACTCAGTTACTCACATTGGACTACACATTCCTGGAAACTCAACTGAAATGTCCCCAAATTACTTGTGAATTTAAATGAAACTGCCTGATTAATAAGCATAATTTACTTTAACAGCCTGAATCCATAAGCTATCTGCTCTATATATGCTACATTATATATGTCACTTGCATATGGCAGTCTCTAGAGCACACGAAAAAATACATATTATTTTTGCAACATGCTATATTTGCACTAACCATACATTCTAAACTAACTCAATTGGCAATTGACAAGTTATTTATTTGAAACATCAGTCTAAATATTAATTGTGCCCTTGGAATATTGTTGCCATTTTGACAAAACAAAACCTGAATTGAAAAAGGAATGATTTGAAGAAGTGAAGTATTGTACAGATTTCAAAGACAGCTATTGACACTACAGTATAAGTAGAAATGTATACATGCAAGGAAAAATTGAAATGCTTAATACTTTTAGTTAAAATAGCTTATTGTTAACGTTTTGCTTTATCAGAAAATTTAAAGAGCTAGGAAATTATTTCTAATTTGTCTTTATAATGTTTACTAAAGTGATGTTAGTCACTGACTTGTTTAAAGGATTGCGTGTCATGTACAAGACGGACTACTGAATGTTAATTCTGTTTACCTATGTTTGCTGAATTTCTTTTATTAGTACTGATTTAAAACAAGGGAAAGAAAGGGAAGGGAAATCTCTGTTTTTGGTCAAGGGAGGAGAGGCTTAAGAGTATTCTACTGCCCCGAGAACTCTCTAAGATGCTCTAAATACCATTTGATTAATACTTACCTAAGGTAAGTCTTGATTACCATATAGGTACCTTCACATTCATTCTAGACCTGATGTGATTGATTACCCATTCTGGAAGCAGGAGGTGCCCTATGCAGGATGGGAATTGTCAGGGTGATCATAGTTCATTCTTAGGCTCTGCTTTGTAAATCTATAAATATGTAAAAGCACTGTACACTAGCATGTAGGGCGCCTCTGCTCAGAGTCAGGATATCACTGATAAGCCATGTCTTTTCATAAGTGTAAGTTGAAATTGGTGAGCTGAAGAGTGGGAAAGTAAAGGAAGACAGTTCACCTACAGTAAATTCATATTTCATTGGTAATCACTCATTGTCTCCTGCAGAGTCCTTTTAGTCAAATTATTTTAGTAATAATCTATTTGTTGTTGGCTTATTTAGTGTATGCTCCGCTGTTGCATTTAATTTATCCAAAATGACATATCTGGCATGTTTGGGATCTCTTAAGGGTAAGTAAATATTGGATATTTTCTAAGTCAACATAATAATTGTTTACACTACTAACATTCCATCCTGACCTATAAAATACTATAGAACAATAATAGAATAATATAGAATTTCATATCTCTTTTAAGAAAATTCTCCATATAATAATTTAACATATTGAGCTCAGCTGATATTGTTGGTTAAAGGTATGAGTGATAAGCCAATAGATCTATCTTTATCTATTAGAGTAGAATGACTTTCATTCCATGTTTAATGGGAAATTCATATTTACTTGTATTTAATACTTTAGAATTAATGTTTTATATAAGTACTTTTTTAAAGCCCGACCAGCATTTTACCCTACTTGTATTTAAAGAAGAAAGAACATTAAATTAAACCCAAGTTTACCCACATAAAATAACATTCAATGTTATCAGAAAATATGGTATAACTACTATAATCAAAATAAAAAAGAAGCAAAAAGTTTCTTCCAACAATAACTTGAAATGGATTTAACATTCTTATCATTAAATACTAATGGCTTAAATAATGCAAATAAAAGATCATACTTACTAAAATATTTAAATCTAAATAAGGCATAAGTAGTATTTCTCCAGGAAATGCATTTTAAGACTAATGATAGCTTTATTTGGAACCCTAAGGACTATACAGTCTTAGCTCAATCCTCCTATAGAACAAAGACAACAGGAGTATCACTTCTCTGGAAGAAAAGCATAATCAGTCCAAAAGTTATTTATAAATATGAAGACAAAGAAGGTCTACTAGCATTTGTTATAATTAAATTTAATAACAGAATATGGACCTTAGCTAATCTATATTGGTTCCCAGGAATTGAAGCAGGAACAGTTAAAAAAACACCTAGATGTTATTTCCAACAATTGCGTTGTTGCCTCACAACAAGAGGGTCTCCCATTCGATTCTCGTCTGGAGCGCCTTCTGTGTGGAGTCTGCATGTCCTCCCCGCGGTCGAGTGGTGTTTGAAAGACATGCGTGAAATGGCTGTGCCTTCATTGAAGGTTGGGCATCGAGCTGGCACCTTGGCACCGTAAAAATCTACTGCCAATCATTAACAGACCGGAGTTCTGCTGTGGCGACCCCTAACCGGGAAAAGCCGAAAGAAGAACAAATAAAGGAAATCTTATACTGGGAGGGGACTTTAATTGTACCTTAGAAGCTTCTGAAACCACCAAGAAGACTTTTCAAATAGCAACTATTTCAAAATCCTTAAAAAGATGGATTGATTCATTTCATTTAATAGACACTTTTAAAGTAAAAGATGATAAATCCTTATGATTTTCCCATAAAGACCATAGATTTGGAACACAAACCAGAATAGACAAATTATTCGTTGTTCAAGATTTACAAACAAAAATCCTCAACTTCTCAATAGTTCCATGCCACTTTTCAGATCATGACTCTCTGATAATGAAGCTCTAAATAGAGTTTAAACCTTTAATCCTCTCAACTAGAATTCCATCATATATCATGGAAATTAAAGAATTCAGACCCTGGATGTTGTCAGAACTACGATTATTTCTTGAAATTAATAATACAACAAAAATCAGTAGAGTCATGGTTTGGGACGCATTAAAAGCGTATTTATTTGGTAAGACCCTTAGCTGGTACAAAAACAAAGTTAGAGAGTGGGAAACTGAATCATTAGACTTGCAAACCAGACTCTTGACAGCAAAATCTAAAAAAATCAGAATTGTCCAGAAGTCAAAAAAGAAATAGAGGAATTAAATAAAAAATATAATGAAATTCTAACACACAAAACTTGTCTAGTCTTGGGAAAATTAAAAATAAACTCATTAGCCACCTCCCCCAGATATCTACATAACTTATCTACAAGAATTAAAATACAATCTAAAGCAAATAACATTAGTAGTATATATCATAAAAAGAAAGGGAAAAAAGTATCAGATATAGGAGACATCCTTGAAGCATTTTGGTTCCATTATATGGAACACTTCAAAAAAGAAGATTTAGATACCAACCAAATAAACTTAGATACAAACCTTATCAATATTAAAAAAAATCCCAAAAACTTAAAACTAGACCTACAAAAACCTATATCCTACAAAGAAATTGTTGACAAGATAAAAGAAAGTAAATCTAACAAAGCTGCAGGGATAGATGGTATAATTATGGAAATTTACAAACTCTTCCCTTCAACAGTAATCTTCCTTTTTCATAAAACTTTGCTAGAAGTCCAGTCAGAAGCAAAAATACCACACTCATGAAAATATTCTTTCATAACACCAATTCTAAAAGATAATAAACCATCAGACCTTTGCACCTCATACAGACCTATATCATTATTGAATAATGATTACAAAATATTCATGTCAATCCTAGCTAACAGAATGAGAATCCCACTTTCAAAGACAATTAATAATGATCAGATTGGATTTTTATATAACAGACACACACATGATAATATTAAAAGGATACTTACTTTTACAGATTATGTGAATAAAGAAGATAGAGAAACACTTGTAATTGGATTAGACATAGAAAAAGCCTTTGATTCTCTCAACTGGGAATATCTATTTAAAGCTTTAGCATTATTTGAATTTCCTCCTCCCTTCATCTTATTACTAAAAACATATATATTAATAACTTAGCCTACATTAAATTAGGTCCTTTCACCTCAGAATCTATCCATATAGCGAAAGGTACTAAACAAGGATGCCCCCTTTCTCCTATTTTATTTGCTTTGGCTATAGAAGTACTTGCAGAAATAATCAATAATCCAAGAATAAAAGGAATTGAAGTCTATGACCAGTACATATCTAAAATAATGCTTTTTGCTGATGATATTTTATTAACCCTATCTAACTCCAGAGAGTTATTAGGAGAGCTAGAAGATGTAATGGAGACATTTTATAAGATTTCAGGTCTACACTTTAATAGATCAAAATCAAACGTTCTATTTTTAAATAAGAAAAAAGAACTACAAGTTACAGATAAATCCATCATAGGAAAACAAGAACTTACGCTAAATTATTATTTAAGAATAGTGTTATGCAAAAATATAAACAAAACAATATTAATAAATTATAAAAACATTACTGAAACAATAAAAAATATATAGAAAAGTGGAACAAAATTATATTAACTTTTGAAGACAGATTGCAATTAATAAACATGGCCTTATTGACAAAAATACTATATGTAGCATTAGCAATACAGTTAATTCCTGAAAGATGCATTCTTAAAGAAATAAACTCATGTTTAATAAAAATTTTTATGGTATCTCAAAAAGAATAGAGTAGCTCTAACTCGTCACATTAGACCCTGGAAACAAGGAAGATTGAACTTCCCAGAAATAGAAACATATATAAAAGCATCTGTGCTTAAAACTACAATAGACTGGATAAACCCAAATTATTTTGCCAACTGGAAAGAATTAACGATGGCTATAGTAACAAACAAATTTAATCTGTTAAAAAATGTTCAATAGTAGACAAATCAAACAAACCCTGGTACATACAATGCATAAGTATACAATATAATATAACAAAACCTTCTAAAACACCAATGATTAATCATTACATCAATTCCTTTAGGAAACTTATCAATATCCACAGTGGTATGGTGGTAGCATTGTTGTCTCACAGCAAGAGGTTCTCCTGTTTGATTATTGGCTGGAGTGCCTTCTGTGTGGAATCTGCATGTCCTTCCCGCGGTCGAGTGGCCTCTGAAAGACATGCGTGAATTGGCGTGCCTTTGCTGAAGGTTGGGCGTTGGGTTGGCAACTTGGCACCATAAAAATTGACTGCCAATCATTAGCGGACCAGAGTTCTGCTGTGGCGACCCCTAACTGGGAAAAGACAAACAACATCAATGCAAACATAGATCTAAAACCTTGGTTTGACCTTTTAACCCCATTTACCACCACTAAGAACTTTCCTCACAAAATATATAGGGAAACAATAACCTCCTGGGAACAAAATGTATTCTTTTACTGGTTTCAATGTGTAAATAAATTAAAAGTTTTAGATATACATGTGATAAAAACTGCTTACAATATTCCAATGCAGGACTGGTTAACCTTACAAAGCATTCTAATGTATACTCAAGATTTATGCAGATTAATTAATAATTCCTCATTTAAAGATATTCCAAATCTAATAAGTTTTCTGTATGAATTTATATATAATAGCTGTGAAAAGAAAAATTCCATTTCAATTCTATATAAAGAGTTAATAACATATAAAAATTAAACAAAAGAAGAAAACTTCTTGCCAAGCAAAACACCTTCCACAAAAGCACAGTCACAAATTAGTTCCACAATGAAAGGTGCACCATTGACTGCAATAAACTTACGTAGATGGTAAAAATCAAACAGTTTATTCACAACAAGAACACAGATTCCGCAACATATAAAAATTCCCAAGCCATCATACTGGCAGTTCGTAACAAAAGGTCAGTCATTGTAGTTAACAGAAGAAATTAAAACTGACATCTTACTATCAGCTAATTACACCTCTAACACACAGTACTGGAAAATATTTAATTGGAAATACTTACATAGAGCATTTTTAATACCAGATAGAATTAAAAAGATCAGTAGTACTACTACAAGTGGTTATTACTAGAAGCCAACAGTCTATCTGTACAAAACACTTTTAAATAACCTGATATACTCAACAAAAAATATATTAAATTAACTGTATTATAAGCAGCAACCACGGGAGACAACCAACTTTATCAAGCACAATGAGACTTCTCCATTTGCCTGTTGTTTAGCAGTTGGACTTAGCATTTTAGGTAACCCTATGCTTTAGTTACATTTTGGGGGGCTATTATATGTTTAGTGTAGCATTGTTTGCTGGATTTCTCATTACAGTTTACACAGAAACAGATTCAGCTTAGTTTATTTACATCTTTCAGGATGATATAATTAGCCCATATATATTTTTTGATGTAGTCAGCCTGTAGAAATTTGTAATATTTACACTTTGTACTTCATTTGTGTTTTTATTCAGCTTCCTGTTGAAATGTCAGCACTCTTAGAAAAATTCCAAGTGCTAAAAATTAAAAAAAAAAAAAAAAAAAAAAAAAGAGAGAGACTGAAAACCCAGAGAAGAGCAAATCTCAAAAATCATTCCCCTCCTTAAAACTCCTTAATCCCCCGCACTTCCCCCATACCCCTTGAACTTATACATACCAATTATACATACCAACTCCGAGATCATCATTCCTCAAAGAAAAGGGAATATTCTGAGAAATGGCACCCTGAACTTATTTCTGGACTCACTCTAGCGAGTCTCAACATTTCAAACAGTTACCTTTTTATTCCACCAATTCTAGGGATCCAAGACATATACATGAGTCTACCTGAAAATAACCAAAACCCACTTACCCAAATCTCTAAAGACCAAGACAATTACACCGAAACCACAGTTTAACGAACACGCAGAACACCTGAAAGTGACTGCGGGATAGGAACCACTTGGCCACCATGATGAACCTTGACCTTTTCACCACTGTAGTGCAATCTTGGAGTTGATATGTTTAGTTAGGGGGTGTGGGAGGCAAAGCCCCCCACATGAGTGGGTGAGATATGCTTCAGTGTGTATTCTTTTGTATGGATTGATGAGTGGTTAGTTTCTCTGAGTTTGTTATTGGTGTTCTGAGTGTTCGTTAAATTGTGGTTTCAGCAAAGTCATCTTGGTCTTTAGAAATTCTGCTAAGTAGGTTTTCGTTCTTTTCATGTAGACCCATATGTGCATATATTTAATTTTATATTATTTTATTTGGTAATATCAAACAGAACTAATGTTGACATTGCAAATATTGACCCTGTTCTAGTGACTTACTACTAACCACAACAATAAAATGGGCTGTAACATGGGCCAGCAATGTTGTAATTATGTACCTTGCAGTACTCATCAACAAAATGTGAGTTGACCAATTGTGCAGTTTGTATTTGCAATCATTTCACATTGATGGTTTGTGCCACAATGTGATGTAGCTATTAACTAAATAAAAGACATATTGTGAGTTGCTCAAACCATATTTAGACAAATACTAATATAAATGTGCGTACGTGTGTGTGTGTGTGTGTGTGTGTGTGTGTGTGTGTGTGTGTGTGTGTGTGTGTATGTATATAGTTAATTTACCCAGTTCACAAATAATTACATTTATACTGTACTGTAATATGGCATTTATGGAAAATGGGACCCTGGCATAGAATAATCAGTTTGAAAAAAAACCCACATTTCCCAAACAATATCTTCCAAATTGCTACAATTTGGAAGATATTGTTTGTGAAATGTGGGTTTTTAGACTAAAGCAGAGTTTTTGCCATAGCAAGCAGCAATGATGGAAGGAAAAAAGACAATGAGAAAATCTGCAGCCAATGAGCTCCTGTACGACAATGATTCAGTATTACATAAATGCAATGAAAATAAATGAAAATAATTACTAGGAAAAAAACTCTTACTGCACCCCACATGACCAGTGTATGATTTATGGCATGGGTGCTGAGAGGATCACAGGGGGTAGTTGGAAGTGAGTAGCCAATGTCAGTTCTCCCATCCTGAGAGTAGGAATGTAACCTAGGCTCACTACAGTAAGTGTCATATGAGCCTGGTCAGCTCTGTGCTGCATGACTTGTAAGCCACTTAGCTTTGAGTTTGCACATACACAAGAGCACACAAGCACCTCCCAAGGGCAGCAATCATGAATTTGGCATGTCTGTTGCAAGGAGGTAAGAGTCGGGGCATACTCCCAGCAGCAGTATGATGCTGTACTACCATCCTTAATTTCCTCACCGGCTTTAGACGTGGGTTGGGTTGTTCCAGCGGGAGACTATGGTGTGTCTGGTAGACCCAGTGAAAAAGAAGAGGAGATGTCAGTAGCTGATAGTCAGCTGCAAAGAGGGAGAAAAAAGAAAAGAAGTACTAGAACATGTATTTTGGTCATTAAGAACATGTAAATCAATGTGTCTGGGTTATTATCTGTATAATCTTACACAAACAATGTATGCATCTAAGTGAGAGCAGTTCAGGAAGAATAAATAAAAGCATGCCCAATCTAAACAAAAATGCCCCTGGCATGCATTTGTGGTTTCATAATAAATCAAATAAAACATTATTTTTTCTGTGGACAGTGTTTTCTACAAATTTCTTCAAGCACAAAGCTATACATGATCAGCCTACATCAGCACTACAAGATCCATAGGTACAAGATGTTCTAGTGCATGTATGATTCCTGATCAAACAGTATACAAATTAACCTAAAGGAACTTAGGATGCACAAAGCTTCCTCACAGCTACAAATTCCCAGTTAATAGAACTGCTTCTGTAAGTTAAATGTGATTAATAGCAATTTATATATTTTTGTTTTGCTTTCTCATGGTGTATGAGCTACAGAATTTATTAGCAATATGATAGCACTGCAAGGCTCAGCTATAGTTTAGTCATATGGTTCTTGAGATCTGGTTGCAGCTGTGGTCTTCATAAACCTAATCTACTTTAATTTGTGGGTTGCTGTGGGCCCAAAGCATGAATGTAATTTGCAAGACAAGAACTTAATTGCGAAAGCACAAAAGCAAAGGGTTACTTGAACAGCACACAGACAATAAAAGCATACATTTATCATTAGCTAAAACTAATGATAAGTGGAAAAGAGCTCATACTTGTAATAAACACTGGTAAAGTGTCAGGAAAAGAACATTTTGGATGAGCAGTTATTCAGCATAATTAAGTTAATCTGAAAGACTCATTAAAAATCTGGAAGCAGTTTACTGTTCTCCTACCATAGTATTCACTATAAATTTCTGCTTTTCATTTAATCACACCTATAACAAATACATGTCAGTAACTCCAGTTCCACTGGTATAGAGGAGATGGAGTCATTACTATTACCAAGTTGACCCAACTTCAGTTACTGGCTCAGGTACCTACTACAGCTGGCAGGAAGGGAAAGGAATGATGAGGCATTGTCTCTACACTTTTCTCAGGGGGAAGAACAGGAGCTATCTGTGGCCAGAAGGTGGGGCCACTTCTTTAGCTCCAGTGGAAAAAGCGCTGCTGCTAGTCCATAGAAGGCATATCTGGAAGGTAGTTCTGACCAAGGACCTTGGCTGGAGATGCACCTGGGCCTAAACCAAGTTGCTCAAGGGGCTTATAGTAGATGTCCACATACAAGAGGAGGTAGGGCCAACCAAACAAGCCAGCCTACATCTGTAGTCAGCAGAAGTGACTTATTGGCCTGTTCAGTGCCCTATGGACAAATTGGTACTCATCAGTTAAGGGGCCGGACTGTTAACCCTGACAGGGAGAGTAAATACCCATTGAAGAAGACAGACTTCGGAGGGGGGGGATCTACTTTAATGATCTTCAACAGATCACTGGCCAGTGCACAAATACCTATGGACTACAAGACAGCAAATGTGGCTCCCATATATGTGGGGAGGGGTAAGAACACATCAGGTGAACTATACACTTGTTAGTCCAACAGCAGAAACAGATAAAGTCACCAGCAGAACCCTGACAAAAAGACAGCTTGCTTTCCTACAGTTCAACAATCTTCAGGACAACCAAAATACTTTCATGGCCAGAAGGAGTTGTAAGTTTTATAACTGATCCAGCTCAGTTTTATTAATGGTTTATACGGCAGCTTGACAAAAGGTTACTGGCAGACATTGTCTATTTGGACTTAAAGGACTTTAAACTGGTGCCATACAGGTGGCTAATATAAAAAAAAGCTCTTAGATAATAAACAAATTGACTAAACAAATGCTTACATACAGACTTATGAAACAGCCACAGAGAAAATGGTTTAACTCCGTGATGATAGGATATTTAATGAAGATTCAGTTTAAACAATTTTGCATTTTAATTTAGTCCAATTAATTCAGCACTTATGACTCAACTGCTTCAATAGTATTAATTGTTTAAATTATAGTCTTAATAACTCTGCTATATAGGAATCTAATGTTTTCAGTATTTTCTGACACTGTAATTGCTCATTAGCTATCATTAACATTATATTGTCATGTTCTTAGCCCATCTCTGTATGACATGTAATCAGTCTATATCTGTTTGTTTCATGGAATGTGGTTTAGTTACACATAGTGTTGTAATGTACAAAGGCACACATTTTGCTGATGCATGAATAGAATTTTCACTAAATGATTCAATGAGTGTGGTCTTGTCTGTTTTTCTCCATGGCTGTGTGACGGTTGATTTATTATATTTAAGTAAGGGGTGCATACCTATCAACTGTCCAGATTTTTGCAGGATATCCAGATTTTTGATTGAAATTTTTGGTCTGTTCCTCATAAAATTGCTGATAACTAAAGTCACTAGATAATGACAGACATTTGAGTTTCAGACTTCATACCCTTCAGAAAATGTATGATAATGCAAAGCCTGTTATTTTATCAACTTTCTAAGTTTATAAAAGCAATATTTAAAAACTGTCCCTATTTTTGGGCCAGGCTGAGATGTAACAGGGGTAACGCCTTCTTTGTGGGTGCAGCAGAATTATCCCTTCAAAAACACTTTAAGGTAGTTTTCACTATGTTTTTTATTAACTGTTTGTTTGTGTCTTTCGGCTTTTCCCGGTTAGGGGTCGCCACAGTGGAACTCCGGTCTGCTAATGATTGGTAGTGGATTTTTACGTACCGGGTTACCAGCCCTGACGCACAACCTTCAACAAAGGCACGCCCCATTCACGTATGCCTCCACACAGAAGACGCTCTAGCTGAGAATCGAATGGGACGTCTTTCTATGAGGCGACAACGCTACTGCAGCACCACCACCTCAGTTCATGTTTTTTTATTAACTGTGATTTAGCAAAATGATTTTTCAGTTAAATGAGTTGTCAACCAATTTTTCAGTGGATTGAAATTCAGCCCAGTGCGATTTAATAATGAGATATACAGTCATTCATATTTAATTATCTCTCTAATATGTACCATATTAAGGGTCTATATTATAATCACAAAAGCTGTCTTTCATGAATACATGTTCATCGACACATAAATGTTGAAGAACAAGAACAGTGAAGTACCAAAAAAGCAAAATGGAGAACGCTGAACACATTCTTGGAAGTAACAGCAGCGTACAGGTAAGGTAAACCTAACTGTACAAACCTTACCTAAAACACTTTTTCAAACGTTTATGCAGGGGGGGGGCAAGCCCCCCTGCACCCCCTACTTATATATACCAACTCTGATATCGCATTACAGTGGGGAAAAGGATTCATTACCTCATCCCCATGATCACCCTGCTGGCCAAGAAAATCCGTTCGGCAGTCTCCATTTCGCTCTTTTGGTACTTCGCTGTTCTCGTTCTTCGACGTATATGTGTCAATAAACATGTATTCGCGAAAGACAGCTTTCACGATTCTGATATAGACCCCCATATTAATATCTACTGTTAACTTTGTTCATGATAACTAGATCATTTTGTCTAATATATGCCTATGATCCAGACTGTAACCGAGAAAGTCTTTGGACTTAAGACATTTCCTTGTGGTATATTTTGTTGTGGACACATGGCTGAAATTACTTTCAGCTGCAAAGAAATATGGCTGTTTGGAATTTTCTGTGGGCAAAGAGAAGCACACACTGCCATACCCACAGCTTTAATACCCTAGTGCTTGGGGGCAGAAGTAATGAGTGTTGTGCTCAGTGTACAGTACATGCTTATGGAACTACAACATGTAGAAATGTGTTACATCATGCAGGAAATCCTACACGCTGTTGTAATCACATGTATGCTCCAGTATACATTTTAGCTAATGTTCCCTAGACACTGTGAAGGGGGTAGTGGTCCACACACACCAATTATAAAGGCACTGTCCATTGTGCACTACATTTCTTACTGCCACTGATATGGCCACTAGCCAGCCTGCTGCTGATGCCTGTCATATGGCCTGCTGTCTCATGGTGCCTTGGGGCCATGGACATTATTTTCTCCCTGTGCATTTGGTTATTGAGGTTGTGTGCAAAGCACCACATTCTTCTCTTTGCCCACAAGGAATTTGCAAACAGCCATAATTCTCACCAGCTGAATGTCACTTCAAACATGTGTCCCCAACCAAATGTACCACAAAGAAGTATCTTGCTGCCTAGGCACCTGAACTCCCTAATATCACATATTTGTGTATGTTGTACACATTTTATATTATTATGCATTTCATTCATTTAATCATTCGTTTGGTTAAAACAGTTATGTGTTGCTAGGAACTTGGAGCCTCTCTCAGTATGCAGTGGGCACAAAGCAGAAAAACTAAACCTGAATGGGATCAAACCTTGTTGCAGCAAGTGCATACACTTACAGGAAAGTCAGAAGATTGCCAATTCTCCTACAGGACATCTTTGAGATACAGAAAGGAAGTGAAACATTCAACCCATGAAGCCACAAGAAGAAAGAGCAAACTCCATACAGAAAGGACCCCAGATAGGAGCCACATTGGAAAATCAAGTACTGTGAGGCAATAAGTCTCTTCTAGTGACCAGTGCTAAGTCCCAAGCTGGCGCCCCTAAACACCAGGGAAAAAAGATTGTTTACTTACATGGTATTCCAATTCCAAAGTTTTTCACTCCTCATCTTGAGAGAAAAAACATTGTAGCAAACAAGTTATACTGCACACAAAGTGCTGAAGCAAGCACTTTGTTCCAGTCTTGACTGCAAAAGCAATATTTCCATACCAACATTCATAAATGCTGGTGCAGAAATTAATACACTACCAACTGTTCAGCACCTGCTAACTGCATCCCCTTACATCTTGCACCCAGGGCAGCTGCCCCTTCGCCCCAACCTCAGAACACTTCTGTCTGTAATGAATACATTATATCTACCTGCTACATATTACATTCATTTTCATAAGTTTTATCTCATTTGAAAATATTGTACATAATTCACTATACTCATAACTAGTTAAATAACTAGCTATGAGTATAGGCAGTTATTACTTAACTAGCTATGAGTATAGCTATTTATATAATAACTGTATGTACTCTCTTGACTCCGGTGCAGGCTGTTTCTTAAAAGGATAGTAGATCGGCCCATTACTCCCTGCTTAAAAAGTTAATAAATAGATGAATAAAGTGAAAGTCAGCAGAAAACCTGATAATGCACGGTACTGATACCCAACGTCTGAGCAAAATATTCCCTTATATAGGTGGTGTGGCAGTTGTTGTTGGTCTTTTGGCTTTTCCCGGTTAGGGGTTGCCACAGTGGAACTCTGGTCCGCTAATGATTGGCAGTAGATTTTTATGGTACCAAGTTGCCAGCTCAATACCCAACCTTCAATGGAGGCATGCCCATTCACGCATGTCTTTCGGAATGCCACTCGACCAAGGGGAGGACATGCAGACTCCACACAGAAGGCACTCCCCGCACTCCAGCCGAGAATCGAACAGGAGAACCTCTTGCTGTGAGGCAACAATGCTACCGCTGCACCACCACGGATCTATATAGGTTGTGTGGCAGTGAGCAAAGAAAAATGCCTTGGTATTAGAGCCAGTAGTTTAGAGTGATAAAACCCTGACTACAGCCCAGCCAACATAAGTCTAATTAATGGCCATGGCAAGGATAGGTGGGCCCCACTGGGAGGAGTATGGGGTCAACCAGGGCACATACAGTCACAAACCTCAGAGAAGTAGCAGAAGTACAGTAGATGCCCTGGTTGGGCTTATTGCTCACTAAAACACCATCTGGAGAGTAGCCTTCATTAGCAGGTGCATGGCACTGTGTGCTCATAGGTGAAGGACACTAACAGTCCCCGCTGTGATGCAGACAATCCATTCCCCCACCCAGGGATGGAGTTATGGTCCTATATACAAAAATATTCTCATTGTCAGGTTGTCAGTGACAGCACAAGCTCCCTAATGTCTGTAATTATCCTTTCACTTTCCTGTAAGACAACCCAGCTGGATCTTTCTTAATCTAGCGGACCTAGGGGACCCATCACCACTAGGGAACAAATAAGCCTGAGTCTGATGGGTGAAGGCCTGATGGTTGGCAAGGCAGGAGAGGGAAAATAATAAAACAATAAAAAAAAAAATGTGCTGTTACATCAATAAGCCAGAAAACCATGCTTGGATGCAAACTTACAAGTCTATATTGATTAGAGGAGGATTGCATAACATAGGATGAAATGAGACTTTCTAAACAAATTTAAGGGATCAAGACAACAAAACATACAGAAAAACGTAGAAAAGAAGAAATGCCACTATATATCACACTGCACACACATCAGTACATTTAGTACAAAGCATGTGAATGCTGAAGTTGAACTACTCTTTAAAGGAAAGAACAAAACAAAAGAAGAAACTGACACACAATCTCATAATTATGACAAAGAAATTGGAGGTGTTCTTGATGAGGAACATTAATATGCCAAAAATTTACTGAAACACTTAAAAAAGCAGATCATTCTTGATGATTCTTAGGGCAAGCTTCAGATAGCTTGTACTGAAGCCTACTCACAAAACAGCATCTTGAATCTGGTGCTCTCATTTGAGAAAGGAATTCTAACACTTGAAAGTAGGTAGCCATTCCAAAACAAGTGATCACTAATCAGTATAGTTCATCATCTACTTAAAAATAAATTACAGTGTTTTAACACTATGGGCTCTGGACTTCAAGAGGGCAGATCTGAACAAAATGTGTCAGAGTCTGAGAAAATCTTTAACTACTAAGCATAAAGGCTGAGTTGAAATATATATGTAAATATAATCAGGATACACAAAAATTGACCTTACCTGGAACAAACCTACACGCAAGCCTAATAAGCAAATTTAGAAGAAAAGAAAACTCAAATTCTTAAACAAGATGACTTCAAACGGGAAAGAAATCGGATAACATTTAAGAGTATAACAACGCATATAAAGAAGAAAGCACAGAAGTATGCCAATTAAAACACAAAGTAAGAGATAGGAAAGAACAAACGAAACAAAGAAAGAAAGAAAAACAAAGACCAGAACATAAGGAAGGCTAGTCAGTTCCATCAAGATTAAAGAAACAAACGGAAAACTTAAAAGTCCACTTTTTTATTGCATTCAATCCACAATAAGTGCTTTCGTCCTGAAAAGGACTTACAAGTTTTTTGTGGTTTTGTTTATCAGTTCCATCAAGAAGGGAGATAAGATCATTATAGAACCATACGGTTAACAATGACAAATACAGAGGGGAATAACAACATAAAATAAATAACTGGGTGGAGTTACGCAGCAAAGGATAACAAAAAATAGAATTGTTACTGAATACTTTTGCTAAGTGTTAATTATGAAAATGGAAGGATAATTACTCAAACCAATCTGTACCCATGCCCGGGTAAAGAGGGTTGATCCAAGTCCTTTCACAGAGTAGAATCCAAAAGAATTTGCTACACTGCAGGTACACAAGGCAATGTTGCCTTATTGTATTCACTTTCAAATGCTTAGAGAACTGAAATGAAAATTGGTACAGCCACTATTGAACCATTTTAAATAAATTATGTGAGGAGGCTAAGGTCCTTGATAACCAGAAGGCAAATATTACTGTATTTGCAAAAAAATATACAGAACACAGAGGCTGGAAACTATCAAAATGGCTTTCTGTTCTCAGTCACAGAGAACATTTTGAAATTACTGCAGAAAAAAATTGGAGTATCTAGAAGCCTGTTGGGCACAAGACCCAAGCCAGCACACCTATTAAAAGGAAAATGCATGTCAAGCAAGTCTAACAGAGTTCACTGACTATGTAATCAGCATATTAGGTCAGAGAGATGTGGTGAATTTGGCCTGCTTAGACATTAGCAGTTTATATGAGAAGGTGCCACATAAAATGTTAATGAACCATATAAACATACTTGGAGTGAGCCATAGCATGGTTGCAAGGGTGTAACACTGGTGATACAAGAGAACTTAGAGAGTTATAGTAAAAGAAAGTCACTTAAATGAAAGAATGGCAGCAAATGGCGACCTATAAAAGGTCATTAAGAAGATAAGTCCTTCCAATTTCTTTATAAGTGACTGAAAAAGTCATGAAAACCAAAATTTGTCTCTTTTCTGATAATACACAGTTATGTAACAATGTTGGTTTATGAAGTAAAGAAAGGATGAAAAAGGCTTGGTAAGATTGGAGAAATGGTCTAAAGCATGACAGTTTAAATTCAATACTGACTAATTTAGGAAAGGAATGCACAGTTGTAGAGAGGGCAGAGAGTAATAGTTACAGCTACAAAAGAGGAAAGTGACATTTGTCAGTAATATCAGATTATCAAATGGCAAACATAATGTGGGAATGTCACAAGACAGACTAGTGGAAAATATGACATGTTTTGAGAAAATTATGAGACATGTTTAGAGAAAAATAATGTGGAGCTTTTCTCCCCAGGCCTCCGCTGAAAATGGACATATATCCAGTCGGACTATCCTGGTCAACAAATGTAAAATAAATAAAATCATCAGTACGAAATGAGAACTTGCACAGAAATGTTTTGACCTGACTGCAATTCCAGTGATGCAGTGATTAGCCAAGATAGTTTGAGGGTGGAATGGTCATAACTGTGCACTCGGAGTGTTTCTATTTTTCAAGGGGAAGGTTACCAATCCTGCTCCACTTACAGTAGCTGCTACAGTGGGTGAAAGAAAGGAGAGCACAGATAATGTGTTAGTTGGAAGGGGAGAATATTAGGATGCTTGTGCTATTGTGCTCTCTGGATAAGTAAAAATTAAAAACTGAAATGGGACTCACTGATCCATCCTTCATGCTACATCACTGTCAACAAATAATCCCTTCATACTCCAGTTCCTTAAACTAGAACCAACTACTTACTGAAGGCCATCAAGGCTGCATTCCACAAAGGGCAGCTTGAATAACAGGAACAGGAACACCAATGATTGATCACAATATGAATAATTCTTATAGGACAAGCAGGAGAATTGTGATCAGGGATAGATAGTGGTTCAGTGAAGTTTTGTTCAGGGTTCAGGATAATTTAGGGCAAAAGCCTGCTGCAGGAGGTAAAAGATTATAAAATGCAAAAAGAAATGCAGTACTTCTCTTCAAGACACAGTCTCAAGTGCCGTGTGTGGTGTCACATGACTTTTATAGGGTAACAACAGCTAACAATATAATATCGCAATAAAAACGATGCATATCTTCTTCACTGGGATCCACAACAAGAACTGTTTTCAGGAACCCCCCCCCCCCCAGAAATTTACAAGAATGAGAAAAAAATCTGGACACAAAGAAGACAGCTGAGTGAAGACACAGAGAAACATTGTTTCAAAGAAAGACTACTGGATGACAGTAACAGGATTCCTTAAATAATCTGGTTAGAGACAGTAATATGTGATCTGGATTGCATTGGACAAGCACTAGACCGTCATGTGGACAGATAAATCATTAAGGTAAGTAAGACATGCAGCTTATCCAGTAAATAATGGCAGACTACATGGGTCAGCTGTTGCTCACTGTCATCAAAATATTGCCAAGGAATTTGTCCCTCTTTTACCCACAGTCACTTCCTCTCCTCTTCTCCCAATGGAATTTATTTAAGGGCTGGACAAGGTGTTGGCCATTCCATCTACTAGAAGTTTCATGGTTTCATAATTTAGTATTCAACAGTATTTGGGCCTTAACGTGCCAAATCAGAACAGAAATAAAAAGACTGAAGTGCTAAAGCCATGAGGGCCAACCCAGGACAACAACTTCACTGAATCAATGCTTTGAATATCAGTTAGTATCCTTTTCCAGTATCATGCAAGAGTCATTGTAATACATTTCTGTCTCTTCATTGAAACTTTGGAATTTTATAATTGACATTTGTAGCATGCATGTCTGTTATCAAGTGAACTCTTTCAAGTCCCAGTAACAATCTTAATTATTTCTTGGGGTTTTATGTGCTAAAAGTAACTTCTCCTTTATATGCTGATATGAGATAGAGAAAAAGAGAAAGGTTTCTTAATTTTGATGATAGGACATAGCCTTATATATTGGGATTCTGTTAGCGAAATTTCTCTGAATACATTCCAAGGAAAGTAATTTCTCAAACAATACAGAAATACAGGGGTGAATCTCCACACACAGAGTGCAAAAGGCTTGATCCCCAATGCAAAACTGATGTTTTCAATAAGTGTTGATGTTGTTTCGGGATGTCTCATTCTTGAAGACATGTGCTAAGGAAATGCTTCTCAACCATTTGTGCCTCAATCAGAGGGGAAGCTGTATTCCCACCACTAAATATTTTTCTCTAAACACATATTATCAAATACAATCTAATTTGTAAATTGTCAAATACTTCAAATTTCATATCACTATCTGTTTAGTACAGGTATGTCTGTATAATGTGTAGGTAATTATTTATTGGACTTTTTCTCCCTGGACCTCCTATGAAAATAAGTCATAACACATCTGAACAGTCCTGGAATTAAACTATATGCACATAAATAAATAAAAACAAGTACAACTTACAGTAAAACAGTATTAAATGGACATAAAGTGATGGTAGTGGTAGATCTTTCCTGAAAATAATGTGATACAGAAAAATTGCCAGTTCCTCATAAGGCAATAAGGATGTTATACGGTAAGTAGACTTAAAACATGTCAAGTAATCTTAAATATATGAATTACTATTACCTGGTAGCAATGTGACGTCAAACAAACAAAACAAAAAAAATGAAAATAGAGCCAGTACGTGTTCTCTAGGGCTCCATTAAACAGTAAGAAAAGAGATGCAGCACGAAGGTGAGACATTAGGCTCTTAATAAGAAATCAGTGTATTTTGTGCCAGTTTACGCTAGCACATTTTCAACTGGTTATTTTTATTTACTTATTTTTGTCTGCTAAACACAAAATGTCAAGTTGCAGATATAACCCACGAGAATTTCAAATGCATTTAAAAAGTGAAACTAGGGCAGCAGTCACAAACTGAAAGTTTTGTTCTGCAGTAAAGTATATTCCTCGCCACTAAAAATAAAAAGACAAAGACACTAGATTCATACTGCCAGTGCTTAAATGGAGAAAGATGTACCCAAAGTATGGAAAAGGTAAACACTTGTCTAATAAAGAACTTCTACCTGCAAGAGAACATAGTCTTTCATATGGTACAAAAGACAGATTTGACTGCTGTGATTCTTGCATGATTCTAGACATTTAATTATTCAATAATTCAGTTACTCATTCTCTCATTACATGCTTCATCTAATTCTGGACTGCTGGAGGAGCCATACCCTATCCCAGCACTCAGTGGATGCAAAGCAGAGGAACCAGTCTTGGAAGGCGAAACACTCCATCACAGGTCACATACATGCTTTCACAACATGCATAGATGCGCATATTATCTGTACTCCCAGACTGACTCATTTGCTTGTGGTGATTTCCAGCAAGACCACTGTAGCCCTTCTTGCAGGTGCCTTTATATCACTATAGCACTATAGCAGTTTTTGAATCACTCCCTCATAATGCACTGAGCTATTCTGCTTGAAACAGGGTTGCATAGTAGTAAACTACACATTTCTGAATACTACCCCCCCCCCCCCAAGATTAACAGCAAACTTCACATAAGGACATTAAAGTTATAGTACTTACATACTGAATAAAATGATTTTCAGACATTTTCTCTGTAGTACCTACATACTGAAATACATGACTTTCAAACATTTCCTCAAAGGGAAAAAGAGCAGAAGGTGGCAAGGAGGGCAGCATGTTGGGGGGAGAGAGTAATGAAACGAGTATGTCAAGACAGACAGAAAGGAAAGTGAACTGAGGAGGAAGAGGTAAAAAGTGGTGAATCAAATATTTTATAGAGCTAACAGAGATGCTAAAATTTATTTCAAGTATGGATTAAACTAGAGGTATTGCTCTAACAGATTGGAGGGGTTAAGTAATTTCTTCTTGGCCATTAAGAGATCCAGCCCGAATAAAGGAAGGACATATTTGCTTTTTAAGTGATTAATTTTGAAGCATTTCTGATTTTTGTCCCAAAGCCAGGTTATATACGTGAATTAAAGTCAAAGTCAAAGTAAACTTTATTGTATTTATAACTACACACGTGTAGCCTAAACAAAATTTTTGCATTAGCGCAATTCTTGAGATTACAATGGAAAGTGAAACAACACATACAAGTAGAGGAATAAACATAACTAACAAATGCAATACTATTCCCAAAATAAGCAAAAAAGAGCAGAGACATTTACCAACACTCATATACGAAAAGAATACCCTCCCCTGAGTTAAATTAACTACTCTATTTAAAGCAATACAAAACACACTACAAATTGAAATGTCTTAAGTTATTTGTCTAATATTGCACTTGAGTGAGTTAAATAATGCTGACTAATAATCATGGCTGCACAGGTAAAAAACACACTCTCCAAAGCCAAGAACACAGCATCCATGGGACCTGACAACATCCCAGGCTGCGTTCTACATGAACTACAGAACGAACTGGCACCCCACCTAAGTACCATGTTCAATCATAGCCTCACCTCAGGCTTTGTGCCCACTGAATGGTGCACAGCAATGGTTATCCCACTCCACAAAGGGGGAGCCACCACAGACCCCAGGAACTACCACCCCATTAGCCTGATGAGCCTGGTCTGCAAGGCTATGGAGCATATCATCATGGAACTTATAAACAATGACATTGGTAATCTCCAAACTCTGGACCCTACCCAGTTCGGGTTTGTAAAAGGCAGATCATGTCTCCTAAACCTGATAAACTTCTATGAAGCGGTCACCAAAGCTGTAGATGAGGGTAAGGTGGTACACACAGCCTATCTAGATCTCGCCAAGGCTTTTAACACCATCCCCCACTCTGGAATTATAGACAAATTCACTAAACTAGGTATACATCCCTATGTCACAAGATGGGTTGCCAACTGGCTCACTGACTAAACCCACACTGTGAAAGTAGCAGACTCTAAATCCAACTTCAGACCAGTGACAAGTGGAGTACCACAGGGTTCAGTCCTAGGTCCTCTCATGTTTGGTATCTACTTCTCTGAAGTACAGGCTAACACAGAAGGCCTTTGGCTAACAAAGTTCGCAGATGACTGCAAACTAGGAGCCATAATCAAATCTCCTAACAATGTGGACATCCTACAAAAGGGCCTCACTGAGACAGATGCCTGGTGTCAAAGCCATGGCCTCAAGCTCAATGCCAAAAAGTGCATTGTCATCCCTTTTGGTAAAAACTCTGTATCTTACTTAACATCGTACTTAACATGTACTTAACATCGAAAGTGTGATAAGAGACCTTGGGACACAGGTGGACAGTAGTCTCTCCTTTGATAATCACATTGCCACAGTAGTCAGGAAATCCTTCTACATGGCACACCTCATCACAAAAGGTTTCTCATCCAGGAAAAAAAGAGGTCATTGTTCCCCTCTACTCATCACTCATTAGACCCATTATAGAATACAACGCCCCTTTTGGTATGTACCTCACAAGACATCTAGAACAACTGGAAAGGCCATAGAAATACCTCACAAGAGGATTACTGGCCTCAAACAGATGCCCTACGCAGATCGTCTCAAAAAACTCCAGCTTTACTCTGTCGCATATCACCTACTCAGAGACGATCTCTGCCTAACATACAAAGCTATGTCAAATCCAGAGCTGTTGGACATGCTCCACATAAAGAAATCCCAATCTCTTTGAGCTACATGCTCTAGGGACCTAAACCTTGTCACCACAATAAACATGCTGGAGGGATAGATTCTTGTCTCAGAGACTTCCCATACTCTGGAACAAACTACCTATCTATATCAAACAAAGCTCCTCAGCACTCTTCAAGAAAAATCTTGATGATTGGATTGGAGATAGAAAATTCACCCCGGGGATCACTTCTGTGGCTCTGCTTGACAGGGGCACAGGAAAATAATTTTCTTGGGTGGCAAAAGCCAGGGTACCATTTGGCTAGGCTTATATAGGCCCTAGGCCCAATAGCCTAGTACCTACCTATGAACCTATGAACCTATGACTATGAATATAATAAATAAATATTGCACTTACTTGGAATATATGTAAGTATATATTGCACAAATAAATAAAAATTGATTTATTATGTGTCCAGACCCCTGCGACTACTGCCTGAGTTCAGAAGTCTAATCACTGTAGGGTACAAACTGTTATTGAATCTTGTAGTCCTGCAGCGGATACTGTAATATCTCCTGCCCGATGCCAGATGCTTTAACAGCCTATGTGCAGGATGTGTGTTGTCCTGTATTTATTTTGCTGGCCTTTTGGATGCTTCTTGCAGAATAAAGATGTTGTATCGATGGAATACTGGAACTTGCTACCTTCTTTTCAACCCTCATTACTCTTTGTAATGCCTAATAATAATATAATATAATCAGTATCGGCATGATAGACACAGGCTTGATAACTTTGATCAAGTACTTTTTGTGATTTGAAACTGCCTGTGGGAATGTAATGTACTAAAGCATGAAAAGGTAGACACGTATCAGAGGTATAAATAATGTGATAAACCATTTTTATTTGTAATGATGTAAAGAGGTTGAACAGCTCTTAGCAATCAACAGTTCTGATGGCTATGCAGTGGTTGGTTTTATTTAGTTAAATTTGTTACAGATTTTGAGTTTTGTTGTACATTTGTGCAAGCCTAGACAGCTGAGTGCAAGGCAGATTGGAAAACAGCACAGCCTGCACAAAGGAGATTTGGTAAGAGAAAAAACATAAACTGTGTTGTTGCAGGACAGGACAGTAAGGTATGGTTTAATTCTGGAGTCTTCTTAAACACTTAACCAGTTTACAGATCAAATTTCACTATCATTTAATTTAGTGTCGCCAACTACTTCAGTCTGAGTGCATTGGACTGACTTGATTATAATGTCACTTGGTAGATTATTGGTGAAAAATATTGTTTTCTGGATTACTGGTGAGCAGTTTACCTTTTTCTCTTGCACTAAACTAATTTCACCTGTGTGCTCCGGCACACCAGGAGCTCTGCTTGTAGAAGGTTTTATACACTTCTGCGGGTTCTCTAATGCCTGTATATACCCCACTCAATTAAAAATCACTCATATGGAAGAGGTTAAATATGTAATGTACTGTCATAACTTAACCACTGCCACTGCCATTAGTTTGCCTTTGAGTTTCTAGTAAACATTCTGATAATTGTATTAATTTTGAGGTTTGATGGCAGACATTTAGAACAATAGTCATGTAGCATGCAGTGTCAGAGGTAAAACAGGTAGCACACTTACCTTTGGTGCAGAAGGCTATGGCTTCTATTGTCACACCAGTTAGATAGATTGCTGACACCACAATGCAGGATGGCTTCCCTCCTGAATGTGGTATGCCTTGCATGAGATGTTAAACCCAGGTCCTAACTGCCTGAGTTGGTAGTAGCTTAGGTGGATATAAAAGGTCCCATGGCACCTATCAAAAGAGAAGTGGAGGTTCACTGATACCTAGGCCACATTTCCCCTAGTAGTATAAACACTGCATCATATCTCCCCTGAAGACATAGGCCACTAGCCTAATGGAACTAACCCAGTCAATAAAGTACAAATAAAAATAATATGCACTAATTTTAGACATAAATTCAGATACCATCCTGTACTTATGTCGTGCCTATTTTGTTGGAAAGTACTGTCTCAGAATTCCTATTACAAACCCATAACTTCTCCTAAAATATCTTCATTATCATTGAATTTTAAGAGCTTGGAAATCATCTGACAACCTTAACTCTTGAACAGGATTTTTGAGAAAGCAGAACAATTGCCGAGCTCCCTTTTGTAGTTGCTATCACAATGGAGCCATGCAATGACAATGGAGTCAGTTATCCCTACTAAAATACATTAGTGTCTACTGACCAAGGTTACCATCTGTTGCAGTTTACAAAGAACAGTTCCTATTTGGGCATCTGTGCCCTGCAAAAACACAAAAAAGACAAAAGTCCTAAGATTTTTAATGACAGCAAATATTTTTTTTTTTACTTTCTACTGTTTGTTGCATAAAAGAATTATTCTGTAGCTAACACACATTAATATGATACTAAATAACATAAACAACCAAAATTGTCTAATAGTGACGTTCTATTTTGGCAAAAAAAAAAGTGAAATCTAGTCATTACACTGGTTGTGGTTTGTCTTGCAATATCTCATTTTTTTTGCAAAAAATTTTACATTTTTGGGAATTTAAAAAATGGCAACCCTTTGCCTGACAGATGCACATAGGATGATGTGGTCTTTGGTCATGAATGAATCAGGGAACAATAACCTGGATGTACAGGATAATGCATTAATATCATAATATCATATAATATATAATATTGTGATATGATATGGATTAGTATCATAAAAATATAATGCTTTACATGAATTGAACAATTTTCAGCCAGTGGTTCATTTGTGAATCTATTTTCTGTACAGGAGCTTTGGTATGGCTTTGAAAGAAAATATTCTAGAAATTTCAATTATCCAGCAACTGAATTTTTGTAAAGATGCTGCCTTGTATGTATTGATTTGCTCTTTCAACAGAATGCATTTTGCTTATTTGAACCTGGCCAGGTGTGTGTGTTTTACTTACATACCTGTAAAAGGCTGTGCTTGTTAGTACAATACCCCACTACATGTATCCACAGACTTCAGAGATGTCAATTTGTTCCAGTTTGCTCTTTCTTACTGATTTCAGTGAAATGCTGTGAGTTGCTTTACCTTCAGGTCAAGATACATAGGTGCACTGATACATTTTATTTATTACATGTTGTTAATCTTTATTTGTTCTTGCTCAGCAGACCCTTTTACAAATGAAACCCTTGAAGGACACATTATCTGGTATCTACAGAATACAGAAATCAACTTAGTAATATAATGACAAGCGAAATAATAGTCACAACTCAAGACAATCAGCAGGTTATGTCAGAGTGTTGCAAATTACATGTATTAAATAGAAATTAAAATTTTGTACTGATATATAAAATATAAGATAAATATATTACGTACAACAGGCCAGTAAGTATGTTAGTACGAAACAGAGCTATAGATGCTACTTACACAACACATACAATCTGCACAGTATGACTGCCAGAGGAATATTCTGGAACATTTCTGTTTATTAACAGGGAATACACGAAACACATCGAGCAGTCGCCATGTTTTTTTGCAAGACGCATGATTTTCACAGACTTTTTTGTATAAGCAATTTCAAGTTTTGGGGACAGTTTTGGATATATTTGTTTGATTATTGCACTAATTCATGTGCGATATTCACAATTATGTTTTGTATCATTTATGAAGTACAAATATATGATTGCATGTTGTGAACAATATTTGGGCTTAAGTCTAAATATATGATGTGATATGTGGTGTTGTTAGGTGGTACAATATGTTTTGTAACTGAACACGACTAAGAGCCTCATTTATTGAGCTTTTTGGAGTGGATGGTTTCAGTTTGTTAGTAGGGAAAGCGCGAAACATACAGAGTAGTCGCCATGTTTATGGCAAGATGTATTATGTGTGCAGAAATTCTGGTATAAATAATTATCTTTTGGGGATAGTTTTGGACATATTTGTAGGTTATTGAACTAATTTTTGTGCGACACTAAGGGCTAGATTTTTTCCACTAATGGTGTAGAAATATTTGATTGCATGTTTTGAAAAAAAACAATGGGAATGATATTGTTGATGGATGGAACCAATACCTTTGTGGAATCAATATAATAGTGAAACCTATATATTTTTTCTCACATTTTTTGGATTGCTCCAGTTATATCAAGGAGTTTATGTCCAATATTATTATTTATTATACCTTATAAATATTAAGGTCTTAACATAATATATTCTGTGAGTTTTGAGGGCAAACTGAGACATGTCTACTCATTATATTGATACCATTTATATTTTTTATACTTTTTGTTAACGAATATAGAAATGATGCCACTTTTTTGAGGTGACTGTGTTTCATTTTGTAGGCAAACACACGGTGCTTGATATAAGAATATCAGTTTTGAGTTTGGGAAGCTATACTAATCATCCAGATTCTAAGATAACGTTTAGGGTGAATATACATGTCCTTTATTTTTGGAGGGCCCTTCATTTAAATAGAAACAAGTATTTTTTTATATATTCATTCCAGCAATATATTAGTGTGTAATTGGCTTTGACATCTAAGTCCAGGCAGCACTGTGGCCCCAACTGTTACTTATATACTTTTATACATAGAATTTTCATATATATTTCATATTAGGAACTGATTTTTTACATCATCTGTGGTTGAGAGGACCACATATTTAATAGTTTTTATGGGCCCGGAAGCAATGGATATTTAATCTTATATAATATCTGACAACGGTAGGACGTTTATGGTCAGATATTTATGTTTCTGTGACTGGCACATGAGAAGATATATGGACAGTTATTACTAAGTTTAATATTGCGATGCTGGGCGTTTATTGCATTTTTGCAGTGTGTTTATGGAAGGGTCCAGGTCTTATGGCCTCTAAATTTAAGGAGGCTAATGTGGTAAGCTTTTTTAACTATTTAATGTGGTAAACTTTCTCAACCATTGGATGCTGGATTTATATGTTGACGGGTATGAAATATTGATCCATATGGGATTACTGGGTATAGATTGACAGCTCGGGCTTTGATATAGACAAGTTGCTGTTGATTTCAATATTTTTTATTATATTGCATAGAAATGGATTTTACAACTATTTTGAAGGATTTATCCCAAGATAAGGATGATGTACAAATTGTTGATGCTTTTGGGGGGATATTCCATCTGATAAGGATAGGATAAAAGATCCAGGAGATCACTGTAAGGATTTATTTTTTAAAATAACTAAAATCATGAGGCAACTTAGAAGTAATGTGTGGAACCTTAGGCTATTTAAAGCCTATAAAGGTAGGGACATCACCCCTAGGGGACTTAGAATTAAACTTCAACCGTTTGTGAGTGGTCCGGATGATAAGCTTAAGGAGGAGTGGGTTGAAGCTCAACATCTAGCAACCATGTCATTTGTGGATATTCTCATTTCTTTTTATGAGAGAAGTAGTGATGCCAATATTGTGGAGGTTAATACCTTATGAGACAATATTAAACCCTTTGAAGGACAAGCTATATATAAATCCTATTTAACTAAACTTTCTAAAGATTTATTGGTATTAGAACAAAATTTGAAAGAGAAAAAGATACAGAAATTTCAAAGGGATGTCACAGATTATGCAGAAGGTAAGCCCTTTGGCATTAAAAAATCTGTCAGGTTTAGAGATAGGGAATTTCAACCCACCAAATTTAGAAAAAAGAGACCGAGGTCTATATTAAAAAGATATAAAACAGACCTCAGTAGCACTTCAGGTGAGGAATCGTCAAATACTGAGCATGAACCTGTCTCCAGTCAGGAGTCTCCAGCACATAAGAGAACCAAAAATATGGTCCACCCTTTAGAATTAAGAGACACAAGGGGGGTAGAAAACACAAACAAAGATACGGTAAAGAACTTGGAAATGTTATTGGATGTTCTAATTCAGAAATAGATGCTTACGTAAATGTTCATAATATCTCATCTGTGTCTCTGAATGAAACGCAATTAAAAATATTAAATAAAGGGTTATCGTTTGTTCCCTTTTTTTTGTCAATGAATATAGTTTTGTACAGGATGTTTTGACATTTTGTAGATTATTGAATTTAAAATTGATTTTTGGACACACAGATAATTTACCAAGATCTACCGGTTTTCGATTTCATAAATCTACTTTTCAGCCACCGATGGATAAAAATGTGGCCATTTTTCAGGAGAAGGTGATTAAAGATCTACATTTTAAACAGGAAGAGACACTTATGTTAAGTAACAATTTGTCTGATTTGGAAATTCAGGCCATTGAGAGTTTAAGAACCAACCCAAACATTGTCATTACTTCAGCAGATAAAGGAGGTGCTATGGTTATAATGGATATGGAACAATATATGGTTGAGGCTTATACCCAACTCAATAATAAACAAAATTATGTTTCAATGCCTTTAGACCCCACTGATTTGTTTAAAAAACAAATTGATGAATTTTTGGAGGAAGCAGTTGAAGTAGGAATTATTGATAACAACACTAAGATGCAATTAATGGTAACAAATCCAAAGAAACAAATTCTCTATTTACTGCCAAAAATTCACAAGGATTTATTAAAACCTCCGGGTAGACCTATAGTTTCAGGTCGAGGGTCTTTAATAGAACCACTTTCAGAATTTTTGACTTTACGTCTCAAGCCATTATTGACAGTTAGATCTAGATTAAATGACACTACAGAGTTTTTACAAATTATTAGGGATTCTCAATTAGAGCCCAGTTGGTTGATGTGTACGTTAGACGTTAAGTCATTATATACTAATATCCCACACTGGGCTGGATTACAAGCAATAGAATATTGGTTAAATAGAAGCAACATTTATCCACCGGGCTTAAATACCTTAATCATTTGTATGGTTGAGCATGTGCTAACTAAAAATGTGTTTTATTTTCACCAACAATGCTATTTACAGATTCAAGGTACAGCCATGGGGGCTTCTTTTGCCCCTATATATGCTGACCTCTTTATGGGGTACATAGAGGAATGTCTTATCTATGATAGATCTCATAATATATACATAGAGGAACTGGATATATGGCGAAGGTACCTAGACGATTGTTGGTTTATTTGGAGATGTGATTTAGAATATCTGTCAGAATTCATACAATATCTTAATGACAATGTTTGGGGGATCGGATTTACTCTCAATGTACAGTACCAACAAATCCAACACTTGGATGTATGTGTAAGTAGAAATAATGACCACACTTTGGATTCGAAAATCCATAGAAAATACCCACAATACAATATGTTGCTGGATGCTAGTAGCTTACACCCGCAACATATTTTTAAAAATATACCTAAGTTGCAGTTTTCAAGAGTTAAAAGAATATGTTCAAATCAGGATACCTATGAACTGTTTGAGCAGGATCTTAGGAAGAGATTCCTAGCCAGGGGATATAAATATGGGGCTACAGTATCAGCTTCTAGGTGGGTACAACAGTTTGATCGTGACCACTTATTGAAATATAAGGACAAAAACATCCCCAAGGTGACTCCTATTAGATTTACTACAACATTTGGCAGAAATATTAATGTCATTAAAGGTGTGATTAATAACAATTGGAACATTTTAATGGCCAATTCAAGATTGGCAGACATTCTGCCTGAAGAATGTCTTTTTTTATATAGGAGAGGTCGTACATTGGGTGCCTACTTTAATTGGTATAAGAGAGGTAAAAATTCCAAAGTGGGATTGATACAACGTACACTGTCAGGAATTGAACTGAGGGGTTGTTTTCCTTGTGATCATTGTTCACTCTGTGTTCATGTTCAAAAATCCAAAGAATTTTCCAGCAAAAATGTTACAAAAATTTTTGACATTAGATGTTTTGGTACTTGCGGAACCAGTTGGGTCATCTATTTGGTGACCTATTCTTGTCTGGCTTTTTACATAAGCCAAACATCTAGGCCTTTTAGAATTAGAATATCAGAACATTTGAGTAATGTCAGAAATAAATCTTGTACTAGTGCTTTATATAAACATACATTGGCTCATACCAATGCCAAATTTCATTTCCAGATTATTGATGTGGTTAAGGTGGAATTTAATGATAAACATGGTTGTCATGATTTATTAAATCGAAAAGAAAAAGCATGGATTATTAGATTAGGTGGATTGTTTTATCCAGGTTTAAATGAACATTTATAATGCATTTTTTTAAAATGCATGGTCACAGTATATTGGTATATACATCGGTTGTTATATACACTGGTTGAATGGTCTGTTTTAATAATGGTTAATATGAAGGTTAATATGTTTAAAACTTGAGATATATATCAGTTATCATGTCACTTTAAATGGACTCTCATCAATTTGTATGCCAATTACTGGCTTTTTGACTCTCTTTATATATAGTCAATGAACAGAATGATTTGTTATCACTGAAGAAGGCTAAGTGCCGAAACCGGTATGATTCTGTTTCACACTTTATGGAACAATAAATGGTGTTCGAGTAGTGCTGGCTCGTTTTATGCATTTTACTACGTTTTTCTGGCTGTTGCACTTGTCCTGCATGCAAGGTTGTTTTTGTGGTGTTTTCTGCCAGAGGAATAGAGCTGCTGTTTGACATGGGGCATTTGCCAACTTGGTGGGGAGTGATATCATGAGTGGTAAGTGAGTGGGGGTTATGCAAGAATGAGCTGGAGTGGGCAATGTGAGGTGCACAGATAGCATGGGAATCATAGAAGACTGAATGGGGTTACTTTAACTGGGAGGGAGTTATACAGGAAGATGAATAAGTTATTATAAGTAATACAATGTGGCAAGTGTTTAGAACGAGAAGATGTGTATACCAAGAGGTTAATGAAAAGTGGATGGAAAAGGAAAGGAGTTGTGCAGTGTGAGAGTGATAGTCGTGAGGTAGGTAAACAGAAGAATGTGTGTAGTCAAGAATGTTTACTGCACATAAAGGGTATCAAGTTACCATTAAACAGCTTTAGTGGGGCTAATTAAATGCAGAGTTCAAGCAATATTATTGTTAGGAAGGTTTATTTATGGCTGTTAAGGGGATCAGTGATGCTATTATTTACAAGATTTAGGAGATATGAATGTTAAGTAAATGTAGCAATTACTATGAAGAACTAGCAATAAATATGTATATGTCTATTTATACATATAAAATGTCCAGTTGCTTCCTACTACACTGAAAAAAATACTTTACCTAATGCAATATAGACTTTTTCTATTTTATGCAGCCTTGTTGAATACACTATATATCTAAAATGTGTCAATCATAACATACAACACAAATAATATACACTTTATAATACAACACTGAATGCATAAAGCAGGACAAAACTAACTGAAATTACATATAGTACAAAGCAGAGTTCAATGCTATCTTTGTGTCTAAGGCACACAATAGAGAGGGAGCACACAGACCTACATGGAAGTTAATGAAAGCTAGGACAATAACAATTCAAATATATAATGTAAAGCAGCAAGGACTTGAGATGAAACTAGAAGAATCTGACCTGTTATTTGAAAGCTACAGTTTACAGAAGTCTTGAAAAAATGGTCATACCGACTAATAATTCTGCATGTAGTCCTACTGTAGACTAAATATAGTTGGACCTCTTTGGCACTGTTTGACCACAGTCATGTGTTATAACTAACACACTGTAGAGAAAAGCTATTTTACCATGATTAAACTGAAAACAGCAAGAGAGGAGTATTTCTTCAGAAACTGCAGCATATGTAAAAATTAACTATTTATTTTTTCAACATTTTAGCATTTTCCAAGAAAACTGTGACTAGCAAAAGCTGAACTGAAAGATAAGAAAATAGTACAGCAAGAGCCGTACAACAATCAGAACTTTTCACATCAACTAAAAAATGTAATATAATCAGAAGAGGAAAAGTAGTAAACTTACAATAAAGTATAATCTGACAACTAACAGGTTTCAAGAAACATCTCTAGACTATTACTAAAATCAATGGCAACATGGTTATTGTTCCTGACATAAAATAATGCTAAAACATGCTTACAATTTTTAAAACTCTAAAGAGACACCTTATTACATCTTCTTTATATAGTGCAAGTAATAGAGCTCTGTCTCTCCTGTCTCTTAAAGAGCTGAACATACTGGCAAGTCTATTTTGGTAGTGGCACACGGCACAGACATAGAACATCTCAAATCAGAGAAATCACAAAGATGTATGCCAGAGCTTGCTCATGTACAGAATCTCAGTGATCCTACCACAGTACTCCTATTTCAGTCCTACCACAGAAGGGTGTTTGCAGAATAAGGGTTTCAAGCATGAACACTGTAGCACAGCAAACAGTACTCAGCTGCATTCATTCCTTCACCCAGCAATGCCTGCTGCACTGTTACCTCTGATCAACAAGCTGACCAAAGACTCCAACAGCAGACAATCAAACTCATGTACAGATAGTTTGCATTATTCTCTTTCCTAGTTTCCTTAACTATACCACTCCCTGATAGTTTGCATTATTCTCTTTTCTAGTTTCCTTTAACTATACCACTACCTGTAGTTACCCACATGAATAACTTTTCTACCGCAGCACCTAAAGCGCACTTACTCCACCTCTTGGCCTTCTTTGCTGCACAGTTGTCTATCATCTTTTGGCTAGTCAGGGGATTTAGACATGAACATTTAGGCATGGCACAAAGAGCTCATGAATCCTTTCCCCCTCTGTAAGGACAGTCTTTCATGCAATTTCCATTTTCTAATGTCCCTTAAAATAGTCTGACAATGGTCTTTTACCTGATCACAGTCCAGGTGGTTATACTCAAGTACAAAATGCAAAGCCAGTGTATTCCATTTACTAGCATTTGGTCATCCATATGGTCACAGACTCCAGAAAGGGCAGTCAAGCATAGAAAACAGAACCAATACATTCTTCTTGTCAATACTCTTTATTGTTACTTGCAGTCAACTACTCCATCACAGGCTCCAAGCAAACAGTGAAGCAAAGAACTCATGTATTTCATTTCTCAGCAGGCTTTACAGCTACCCTTGGTCATTCGGAGTCAAAGGCTCCAGGATAGAAGCACTTAGTCACAGAAATCAGATATAATGTATTCCATTTCCCAGTGTCCTTTATTGTAGTGGTCTGTGGTCTTCAGTCTAGTCAGAGACTTTCATATGAGAACACCTGACCAAAGAAGAGAAGACTTATTCACTCACTTCCTATTGTTCTCCATTGTGTAGCTACTTCTGGTAATCTAACTAGCACAAGGTAAGCAGGATGAACGCTATGCTCCCTGAAGGACGAATACATTTTGTAGAATGCTCACTCATTCTTACCTGCATAGTCTCTGTTTCAGATTCAGCACTGATATGCAATGTTTATTAGGTAATGTCAATGCCAAAAACATTATCCAGGGAATACTGCTTTTCAAAAATTGAACAGTGAGACTGAAGTCTTAGCAGGAGAACTAGGCAGTGATAATGTACAAAACCATCTCTTAATTGACTTCTGATGAAGAACCTGTTATATCATAAAACACATGTAAAGTATTATTAAGTTATTATAAATAACCTTACCCTGAATGCTTTATAACCTTTCTCGATGCTGTTGTGCTATTTCTACAGCAATGTGCTTGATATGACCTCACAATAATGCCTTACATTTGTTGAATTTCTGATAAAATACATTGTGAAGCAGAAGATGGAAATACACTATGAACATTACAAATGAAAACCACAAATCATTCATTTATATCTCTCATATTTATCCTCCTACAGATTTCTAATTACTGAGAACATTAATGACCAGGGGGCATCATTGCCCCATAACATAGGCTGCCATTCTTGCTTTCATTGCAAGTGTAGTACTGAAACTGCTACAGCTTGTGATGTGCTACACTGAATGCATTTTAATGAAGTTCAGCACCCTTTAAAGAGCTGTGCACCTTACTGTGGGCTATTGTGAGGGAGCAGGTCCCTTTATTTTGAGGTATGGCATCCCTGCATTAGGTTATATTAAGTAAAGGTACAGGAAGCACAGTCCCTGAATGGGTGATATAGAATGAAAAAGAAAGAATTCTAGGGTTTTCCACAGAGTAGTCATGCATTTGGTGCAACTATGTTCACACAATTTATGTTATGATGTTTTTCCCATTCAGCACTTTATGAACTATGACTTTGCTGCAACAACGTGATTTGTGCTTTTGCAGTATGGATCCCAATCATTCTTGACAGATGATGGGTTATGGTACTGATAACTTAAATGATGTGCTTTTATTCAAATAACCTGCATTGGACAACCACAATGTGTACTCTTCTTAGTCTGTATCATCACTGTCCCCTCAACCTTGCCACTAAGGGAAGATTAAATTATAAAGTGAGTACTTTAGATGTCATGCTCGGCCAATGCTTATCCTCTTATACGAGGCTACCTTCAATGGTATCAGATATCTAACTGCTTATCAGTGACCCAAAGACCCATTTACTAGGTGCAGAATTAAGAATACTACACTGACCAAATATAGAACCCCAAGATCAAAATTACTTTGGATTACTATTTACATTTACTGGATTTGAACCAGTAGCTTAGAGAAAAAAGGCTTCTTTTGGCCCACCGCCAAAACACTGAGACATCTATTTTTGTTTCTCAAATCACCACTAGTCATTTGCATTAAATATGCAGCATAATAACTGAAATATAAAAACCTGTTGAGACAGCAACATAGCCAGAAGAAAAATCTCATGATTGTGAATAGTATTTATGACTTGTGCTTGGCAGTAGATCTTTTTTAAACACCTTTATTAAATAAGCACTTGTGACATAGGCAAATTTACATTTATATAAAAGTAATCACACCATATTAACAAGTTCACATTTACAAACATTATGCACCTCCTGCAAAATATTTTCTGCATGTATTGTTCCTCCAGTTTCCATTTTTTCTATGTAATTTATTCCAACCCTTTTCTAAAGATCCCACTTCCTGCTCTTTTATCTCTGTTACAATATTCACTAATTCAAGTATAGTTTGTTTAGATTTTGATTTCCATTTTCTAGTTTTTTTGGTAGCCACGTGAATTAAACTTAACAATGTCTTAGTATGTCTAGGCAATTTAGATCCTGTATCCCAGCTCAAAAAAATAATTTTGTTAGTTACACTAAGATGCTCACCCTGTATTCCTGGCAGAGTACTCTGCAGGGAATTTTTAAAGTCTGCCAATTCATTACATTTTGAGAACGTATCTTCCCAAGTACCTCTTTTTCCCAATTACACCTCCAACATTTGCCATCTACCTGAGGACAATTTCTCTGGAGTCTGCTTCGGGTAAAAAAAAAAAAGTATGTATGTAAACACTTCCAAGCAAAAATCCTAAATCTTCTAGATTTTGTTGCATATTTGGGAGACATACATATGTCCTCCCACTGTTTCTTTGTGAACTGCATATCTAATCTCTCTTCCCAATCTTTTCTGACCTTTTCTGATTGATTCCTACAGTTATTGTGCAATATTTTATATGCCCTACTAATTATCATTCTTTTTAACAGAAGCTTCTGTTCTAGATTAAATTAAAAACTGAACCAGTGCCGGTCCTTCATATAAGATTCCCCAGCCCCTTTATCTTTGTCTATACTCTGATATCAATCCCTGATAAGGAAGGCAATCACTAGCCTATAATCCAAATGTCTTCTTGGACTCTTCGCATTCTGTTACCTTTTCCTCTCTAAGTATTTGTTTCCAATTTGTCAGCTTCCTCCAGTAAATTCCAGTGCTCTGTCGCCTGTTTTCTGTACCCAAAATTGCAGTCACCCCTATTGGCAGAATCTCCTTTCTCCATTTACATGTTGACTTAGTTCTTAGTATACCTTCTGCTACCTTATGAATATGATATTCTGCGTGACTGCTGTTATTCTCCTTAAAGATCTGTGTCTAAGATCTCATTCTCTTCTTATTTCTTGAATTACCCCCCTGGTTCATCATCATCCCCTTCCACTTTGAATTCTAGCTTTCTGTTTGTATTATGTATAAGAGGCCTTAACTGTTTAGCTGTAAAATATCCCTTCAAGCCAGGTAATCCTAAACCCCCTTGTTCTGTTGGGAGGATTAGCTTATCTCTCACTTGATTTTGGCCCTCTTCCCCGCTCACATAAAATCTTTCACCTCTTTATAAATTAATATCCATAACTTCTCTGGTTGATAAAAGTATGCCTGACCCATGTATAAAATTAAAGGGACCAAAACATATTTACTGCTTGTATCTTGCTATCCATATCCATAGGCAAGAGCTTCCAGTTTCTCAGTTGTTGTATTATCTTTTGTTTAGTCTCTTCCCACATATCCTTAGCTGTCATAACAGAATCCTGTTTAATCCATAGTCCGAAATACTTCATTTTACTATGTCCACATAAATATGGGTATTGCTGAACCTGTCCATGTGGGGGTACATAGTTTATAGCTATAGCCTTTGTTTTATCTTCATTAATTTTAGATCCTGAAAAAAATGGAACTGCTTCAGAATGTTTCACAACACTGAGATGTCCTTTCTGGTTCCACCAGGTACAGACAGTAGATTTTTTTTGAGCAGGGAAGAGGGCAGAAATCCGGTGAGATATAAGCTTAGCACTTCCTTGTACTAACCCAATGTATGGACTTGTGTGATATGCAGAATCCAATCAACAACAGCAGTATGCTGATTCACAATACAAGAATGTTTTATAAAAGACAGAAAACAAGAACAAAGACATCTGGCATGCCATTTAAATTATGTTGGAGTACTCAGAAAGCAACATCTTAGAAAACAGTGTTTATGAAAAATAACTACATCTAGCTGGCACATAAAAAATATATGAGCAGGGTACCTTGAAATCACAAGAACCTGGCAGCACACAAAACTATTCCCCCTATTTTCTCAGAATGTGAAGATTAATGGCATAAAATGAACTCTTAACAAGATAAAAAAGAGAATGACCTCTTAAAACGTATTAAATGATAAGACATGAACAAGAGTTAGATTAATATTGTTTTGATAATCTCATGGTTTGCAGTACCTTATGTGTCATAGTTCAGTGCCACATTGCACAAAAGGGTAATTACATACTACGCTAACTCCTAGTGATATTGCAGACCTGTTGCAGAAACTAATGAAAAAATGCTATAAGACCACTTAGTGAATATTTTCTTCTCAGTAAAATTCTTTCCCATGACAAAGGGTGTTTCATTTTACACAGTTTCCAGCAGAAACAGATTTAATTTGACAGCAATTTTTACTTTTACTCTGCTAAAGGAAATATTCTTCATACGATTACATTAGACAATAATTTTTTCGCAATTTATGCATAGATTGATCGCAACAGAACTGCTGCCAAACTACACACTAGAAAACAATTGTTTTTAATGTTAGAAAGGAATCACTCTATAAGCACAGCAAATCAGAAAGGGCAACATACTGTACATGTCAGCTCAGTTTTACTCTTTGGCCTTTAGCTGCTTCTGGTTTCTCTGGTACTCAGCTTCAATGGCACCTGTAATGAGTTAACTTTCTTAACACAGACAGTAAATCAGGTATGTAAAAGCCTTTTGTTAGGCAATTCAGTACAGATGTACAGCTGTGCACTGGCTACCACTGCTGCTTCCCTGCACTTAGTCCTCTGGTTTTGCTTCCAGCTGGGCTGTGTGCACTTGTTACCACTACCACCTTCCTGTACTTGGTTCGCTAGTTTTATTCCCTGCTGGAGTGCATTCTCATGGACTGTCAGTGTCCTCCCCATATCAGTGCAGGTTTTTGACTAGATTTCCATTTTCTTTCCATATGTCAAAGGCATGCACATAGACAAAATGGTGAACCTCTTAATTGCCAAAAGACATATGTGTGTGCATACATGCTAGTGTGTGTTTGTGTGAGTGTGTGTGTGTGTGTGTGTGTGTGTGTGTGTGTGTGTGTGTGTGTGTGTGTGTGTGTGTGTGTGTGTGTGTGTGTTGCTGGAGGTGGCTTGTGTGAGTCTTGCAGTGAACTGTCATTCTCTACTAGACTGCTTTTCTGCTTTGCGTCTATTACTTGATAGGATAAATTGAAGTTCCCCTGCAACTCTGAATAGGATCAGGAAGGTAAAATAAAATGAATGACTGATACAAAAAAAATTTACTTCATGCTTTAGTATTAACTCTCAGCCAAGCACTTGAGTTTTAACACATAATGTAGACAATCAAATTTCTAATTCACTGTTGCCAGGCTTTAATATAGCAAGAAATCAATTTGCTGTCCTCTGTGATATTTTTTAAGCATCATCAAATTATGGAAAGAACTCAACATGCAGGTAAAGCTGAATCTTTATAAACATTACACAATTGTACATATGAAAAAAGACAACAGTGTACTGTTTGTACATCAAGCTTCATTTAGTATACATAGAACATCATAACAGAGATAAATTGTCATAGGTCAAGGCAAGAAAGATTGTCATCTTCTCATATTTGAAATTGAAATTGCTGAGAAACATATGTTGGGTCTTGGTTTAACTGCATGGGATTACAGTAGCAGTAGCAGTTTTGAAGAAAAAGCTGCAGATTGGACAGGCCTTATGCTAGACTGCAATGGTCATGGCAACAAGTTTATCCCCTAGCCTACTCCCCCTTTAGAAGAAATGCAGCAAGGACAACAAAAGGTCTAATACAAGTTCCTTTTTCCAAGCATTAAGCAATGGAAGCAATATGCCTTCTGTAACCGGAGATACAGTTGAAAAAAAAACAACATCATCTGACTGTGCTGTCTGAGAAAGATGTGAACTTTATGGAGCAACAGAGATTCATCAGCCTTCTGATTTTGGCAACAGAATTTTAGCACCTAGCATAACAACGAAGATAATTAAACCTTTTAAACATCCAGCCCTTTGATGTCAAACAAGTATGGAAGAAACTGCTGTGGTGTAAGGATCAAGCAATCCATTCAAAGTGCCTGTAGTACCCCCCTCCAGACTCCTACAGAAATCTATCAGAGAGCTACTACACTAGATATGAATGATTACAAGATCCCCTATCAGGATCTTAGAATCTACTGCATTTCTTTTACATTCCTGAAAAAATATGATATGCAGCAAACTTTTTACGATAATGCCAGTAAAAGAATTTCCATGTTGGAAACCTTATAGATTCCAGCAGTGCCAAGATCACCTATGTAATATGTTTGCTTCAACAGCAGGAAAAGACCAACACAAAGGTGAAGCAAGTCTGTAGAAAACAGCAAAACAAAAAGGCAAAACCACAGACCCTGGAAACACTCAACACCAAATTACACTTTAATATTCCACAAAAGTTAAAAGTTCCATAAAGCTTTCAGGTAAATGTACCCTTCATCAGTGTGATAGTCAAACAATGAATAACATAACATGACTTCAATGTATATATTAATTAAGAAAATCACATGACACAGCCAGCAATCATACTCAATATTTCATTCAGCTATGTAAAAAATATATAAAAAATATGTAAAAATAAATAAAACTAGAATTATTAAAAACTTTTAATGTCAACAACTCTGTTTCTTTTTAAGTATAGGTTTTAAACTCACTTTCGCATTAAGTCCCAGTTCTGAATCAGCTGACAAGCACATCATCCAATTATATTCAGAAATCTCTAATCTATTATTCAAATCCCCTCCTCTAATATTTTTAAAAATAACCTGTATGACTCTAAATTTAAACTCATGATTCCTCCCTTTTCCTGCTATATGCTTGGCCAAAGCATTAGTCATGACAGATCTACGTTTTTCAGACAGATGTTCAATCATACAGTCTTTAAACTTGTTTTCCTACATAAAATGCAGTACATACAGTGCACATAACTAGATAACTAATGCTTACAGTATTACAAGTGACAAAAACAGCCAAAACTAAACTTTCTGTGTTGTAGGATGAATAAAATAATCATCATTTATGAGATGTTTACAACTTACACAATTATAGCATGGAAAAGTTCCAGTATTTGCCAAAATAGGATTAACCACACTATACGACATGTCTTTACAGCATAAACGTTTCTTAAGATTTGAACAATTCCTATAATCAAAACTACGTCTTGAGCCAGCAATTTGTTTTAATTCAGGCATAGTCTCCAAAGTACCCCATTCCTAGCTATAATATTTTTTAGTTGGTTAGTTCTAATGTTATAAGTGGTAGTATAGTGTAAAAAATTATGCTTTCTCTCTCATCTTGCCTCATTATTCTGTAGGTCAGCATTCCCAAAATGTGATTTAGCTGAAGTTCCTCTCTCATTTAAAACATTTGATTTTATACTTTCTAATAATTCATCATCATATTCTCATTCCTTAAATTCTGTGACTATTTCATTCATTTGTTCAGTACAGATATCATTGTTAGTATTTCATCTGCTTACTCTAGTAACTGGCTCCTGACTATGCTTTTAAAAATGTGAGGTGCATGCATACTTTGCTTATGGGTACATTTTTTTGCTTAAACATCCTTTCTATGAACATATGTTACACTATTGTCACACATCCTAGTTAATTTCACATCTAGAAAACATATCTCAGTAGTGGAGAAAGAGGATTTAAATTTTAGAAAAGTGTAGTGCTATCAAAGTAGTTAATACTTAGCCAATTCAGCTTCATCACCTTCCCAAACTAGGAAGACGTCATCAACAAAACATTTATAGAAAATTACCTTAGATCTAAAAGGTATAGGGGCATTATACACACATTGTTCCTTTCATTGATCCAGTGTAATATTCACATAGCTGTTTGCAATTTGAAGTACCCATTGCTACACCCGATGTTTGGAGGTATAATGCCCCTGAACCTTTTAGATCAAAGGTTATTTTCTATGTGTTTCATCAATGATGTCTTCTTAGTTCCTAGTAAAGCATCTTATCACATTTGTGAAATATGGTTTTGCAAGAAAAAGTGGCTGAAAAACACTGGACGTTTATTGATTTTGTTAAACGTAGGTAGACTGTAAAGCATATACCCCACTTTATACCATTAATGTTTAGAAGGACATAAAATGGAGAAACCAACTGTAAGTAAAACAATTTATTTTTATTAGTGTATGTATAAAACATTTCATAATATAAACTGCATGTTATATACAGTAAAACAATTTTGTGTAGTATGTAGTCAGGGGTATTTTAAATATGAGGGGCTCTTCAGTGACTGTTTTATGTGTTAAAGGTATTAAAGTAAACAAATACTTTTTAGTTGTAGGAAATATAGGTTTTAGAGTATAACAAGAGAAAAACAGCTGGACAAAAGCAAGTTTAATGTTCATATGCTGTGATCTTGGGCTGCTGAGGTGGGAATGTGGCGAAAATGTGTACTGATTATATTATATGTAGAATTAAGATATTTTCTCTTTTTTTACAAGGGTGAATGTCTAGATTACTACCTTTGGCTTAAGCTGTAAACAGGTATTTTGGTAAGCATGTAGGCTTTAATGATAAGACAAATGAAAGCTATGAAAATGCTAAGCTTCTTACAGCTGCAAAGATATCAGCTTGTTTGTTTGCCACTGCCAAATGTTCAGTGGAGTCCAGATGTCTGCATCTTAGGGTAGCTGAGCATTCTTTTCTAAGTGAAATTTACAGACTCATTGCTAAGTACATTTCCATGGAGACATGCACTTAATTTTGAAAATTCTTTGCATTCTTTTCTGAGGGAAATGCAAAATTTAAAGGTACAATGGCAAGCAGTTCAGTAAAAATTTAAGTTTAAAATTATAGGAAGTAAGTAAGAAGTAACAACCTCCATAGCAACCTTAATACTTTAATGCAGTTAGTAGAACAGTGTACAATATAGTTATATTTATAGATAGCAGGTGCACTTTTGCTTAAGGCTAAAAGTTTATGTTTTCTGGAAGCATACAAGCTGTTTTTCATATCTGGGAGGAGAAGAGAGATAGGAAAAGACAACAATCAGTGTAAGTAGGAGCAGAGGCCATAGCATGCACTTAAGCATGGGTAACCTTAACTTTAGTTTAGATAATGCCTGTAGGTGTGCAGCCATCAATTTGGAGTAATTGTTCCCTTCTGGCAGGTTAAATGTTATGTTTTGAAGATATACATAGCTTTGTCTGCTTGTTCTGAGTGACTATAGCATGGGGCTGTTTTGTATTTAGTTTTTTGTTTGAGGGTTTTAAGTAAAACAAAAAAATCTTAAAAAATGTGACATATGCTCAAATGGAGATGAGATGAAACAACTGTACAAAAGATCAGCCTGCCAAACATTAGTTTATGCATCTAACACAAAAGCTAGAAATACATATTCAAAAAAAACTGTCATGTATAATAAGTGGGAGCAATAGCTTTTTATCATGATGGCTATGCTGTTCATATTATTCTGGAATGTAAATGGCCTACAAGTACAGATAAAAAGGAAAGAGTATTGAATTATATCAAGTAATGCAAAATGAAAATAGCAATGCTGCAGAAGACACATTTGGAAATAAATTACTATGTGAATTTGACAAAGAGAGGATTTCAAAATGGATATTCAGCAGAATATCAGGGACAGAGTAACTGTAATGACTGCTAGAGGGGCTCTAATAGTGATAAATGTGGGGAAAAAGACAAAAATGGTAGATTTGTGGTGGTAAGGGGCTATTGGCAAGGGAGGAAGATTAAAAGGTGGCATGCATTTATATTCCACTGAAAACTGCTATTATGGAGCTTAAGAAAATTTTGGGAGAAATAATCAGCTTTCAGCAGGAAATATTATTTATAGGCACGGACTGGAATTTGATTTGCAATAGTGAGGCTGCATCAGGGGGGACATACAAGGGACAATATAACAAAAGAGGGCAGACTGCTGAAGAAATTCATTAAAATATTTGGTATAAAAGATGTGAATTCAGTATTGGGAACTCAGACAGAATTTACATATTATCCCCCAAAGTACAATAACTGGGCTTGACTAGACAGAAATTATATTTCACAGGAACATGTGCAGTTAATTGAAAGCTTTGACACACATCCAATAATTATTTCTGATCGTGCACCAACAAAATTAAGATAGAAATGTAGGGTAATGAAGTAAAAATAAGACACATGTCCTTTCCCACCTACCTGTTAAAAAGACTGGAACTTAAGGAATGAGCAGTGGAAATTATTCAAGAGCTATTAGGGAAGACAGAAATATCTTCAGAAGTTATTTCTACTGACCGGGATAAAATGAAAATGGAGTTTAAAAATTGGATCAAAATAAGAGAGAGAACAAGATATGGTTAAGAAGTAATAGAAATTAGTTATAGGAACTGACAAAGGTTAAAGTATTGCAGAATAAGAGGAATCTTACACAACAAGATGAGGAGCAAATGCCGAGTGCTAAAGAGAAAATATGACAGCATATGGATAATATTCATGAGTTTAGGAAGACTTCAGGTAAGCAACTTTTTCTGATAACTCCAAAGCACAAAATATTTTAGCACAATTACTTAGGCAACAGAATGTTGAAAGGGTTGTCATCGGATTTAGGGAACATGTAACAAGAAAGATAACTAGAGATCCTGTAAAGGTTTTAGAGATATTCTGGAAATTTTATAAAAGTTTGTATAAAGCAGAGAAATGAGGAAATCAAACAAGAGTACAAATGGAAATATTTATGGAAGACTTATTTATGCCAAGGTTAGAGGTAGATGAGGCTCAACAACTAACAATTAAGATAGGAGGTGATGAGATAAAAACAGTGATGCATAATCTATCTTCAGGAAATTCTTCAGGAACATATGGTATTCCTGTGGAAGTTTTGAAATTAGGAAGGAAAAAAGTGATAAATATCTGGAAGATTTTGTTGAACAGTATTTTAAAAGGAGGGGAAGCACCAACATCTTGGAAGAAAGCTGTGGTGGCTCTGTTACCTAAAGATGGCAAGGACCCTTCATACTCAGCTTCATATAGACCCATTTCAATTTTAAACCATGATTATAAAGTGCTCATGTCTATGTTAGCTAAAAGAATGGCAAAGGTGTTGCCAAAATTGACAGTTTTGGATCATTGTGGTTTTATGGAGGGGAGGCAAACATTTGACAATATTAATAGAACAATGATGATCCAGAGGGAAGCAAAATGTAAGAAAATACCACTGTTGTTGGTGGGTCTTGATGCAGACAAAGTATTCAACAGAGTAAGCTAGGATTTTATGAGTGCAGCATTGGAAGGATTTGCATTCCCTGATACAATAATATGGTTAATTAGGATATATGAAGGATCGGAGGCAAGGATTAAAGTGGGAGGGTTCCTCTTAGCTAAGCTGTGTTTGAACAGAGGAACCAGGCAGGGGTGTCCTCTTTCCCCTTTATTATTTGCTTTATATTTAGAGCCATTGGCAAAGAAAATAACAGACTCAGAAATACAAGGATATAACTGATATGGTAATCAAGATAATTTGGCTTTCTTTGCATATGATATTATTTTGTACCTAATAAATCCAGAAAAGGACATCTCAGTGTTGTGGAACATTTTCAGACAGTTTAAATTCTTTTCAGGATATAAAATGTATGAAGATAAAATGAAGTTTATAGCCATAAATTATGTACTTACACACAAATTGATTCATCAATACCCATATTCTTGGGGAGATGATAAGTTGAAGCATTTTGGAGTGTGGGTTAAAAAGGCTTCTGTAATGGCAACTAAGGATATGTGGGAAGAAATAACAAAATATAATACAAAAATTAAGAAAATGGAAACTTTTAGTTATGGATACGGATAGAAAGATACAAGCACTGAAAATGTTTTTTTAGTCCCTTTTGTCTTTATGCATGTCAAGCATACTTTTATCAACCTCAGGAGAAGTTGTGAACAATAATTAATAAATAATTGAAGGAATTTATCTAGGAGGGAAAGAGGGCAAGAGTTAAGTGGAATAAGTTGATCCTTCCAACAGAATAAGGTTGTTTAGTTTTACTTGATTTGAAAGGATATCTTAGAGTTACGCAGTTACGCAGTTAAAGCTCATATGCATAACAAAAGCAGGGGTTATAATTCAAAGTAGAAAGCGATGATGATGAAGCAAGGGGAAAGTTTAATAAATACATATATATATATATATATATATATATATATATATATATATAGAAAGAGAGAGAGGGAGGGAGAGAGAGAGGGAGAAATGGATGCAAATTCTTAAGGAGAATAATAACAAACATACAAAATGCTATATTCATAAAGTAGTAAAACGTATTCTAAGAACTAAGCGAGAATGGAGAAAGGAGATTTTGCCAATAGGGATGACTGCAAGTAGGGGTATAGAAAAAAGACTGAAATTTACTGGAGAAACCTGTCAAAGAAACCAAGATATTAGGAGCAAATAACCCAATCAGGAAAGGTAATATAATGGGATGAGGCCAAGAAGACATTTGAATTGCAGACTAGAGATTGCCTTCCTTACCAGGGTTTGATGTCAGAGTACAGGCAAAGAGAAAAGGACAGGTGTATTTTAAGTGAAAGACATGCTCTGGTAGAGTTTTTAGTTGAATGTAGAACAGATGGAGTTGTTAAAAAGAGATAATTAGTAGGGCATATAAAATATTGCATGATTACTATAAGAATCAATCAAAGGAGGTTAGAAAAGATTGGAAAGAGAGACTGGAAAGACAATTTACAATAAAAAAATGGGAAGACATATGTATGGCTCCCCAAATATGCAACCAAGTCCAGAAGGCTTAGGATATCTGCTTGGAAGTGTTTACACAGGTATTTTATACTCCAAGCAGTGTTCAAATACATTTTCCTCACATAGACAGCAAATGTTGGAGGTGTGGTGGAGAAGAAAGAGGTAACTGGAAACATATGTTTTGGAAATGTAATGCATTGGCAGAGTTTAAATATTCCATACAGGGTACTCTATCAGAAATACTGGGTGAGCAAATGGCTGTAAGTAAGGAAATGATTTTTCTGAGCTACGATACAGGATCTGAATTGCCTACACATAGCAAGGCCTTATTAAGTTAAATTATGTTGGCTGCCAAAAAAGCAATTACTAGAAAATGGAAATCAAAGTCTGTACCAACTGTGTTTGCGGTATTGGATATTATAAAAGGGGTAAAAGAACTGGAAGATGGATTTTTAGAAAAGGAAAGGAGTAAATTACATAGAAGTAAATGGAAACTGAGGGAACAATACATGCATAATAATGTTCAGGAGGAGATGGAGTAAGGTTTAAGGGAAGGCAGGAATTAAGTAATGTTTTGTAATGTTGGACTAATGACAGTAGCAAAGAAAATATATGTGATGTATACATAATTTAAATGGAAAACTGTTAAATGGTTGATTTTCTTTCCTGATAATGTATGATTGCTTATGTCTTCGCTGATAATTTAATAAAGATGTTTAAAAAAATATGTTACACTCCTAAAAGAATTATGTTACATGGTCTCAAAATGTAAACCTCTCATTACCTACAAGTTAAAATCCAGATTTTTGCCTAGATAACAAAAGGCTTTGATTGCTGGTAACTGGAGAAAGAAATGGTGTTCATATGTAAACCAGTGCCAAATGAAGAGCCCTGTACAATGCTTTAAGTGTCTTTTTTTTTGGGGGGGGGGTAGAGGGAAACAGAGCATACTAGACCTCTGTGTCAAACTAGAAAGTGCTCTGAATAGTTGTGCAATTTTGGGCACTCCTCCAACTCCAGCTACTTCCATATTACTTAATAATATGGGTCAAAACACTACTATTAAATTGCCAACTGGCTGCCAGTCAGTAAACCCTCGGATATGGCAATGCAAGACTATAATGTAATTTGGAGTCCCTACATTTGGCAAAGACATTTAAGGATAGCCTTCCTCTCATTGGAATCTGCAGTACCCCTCAGTTGAGAGTTTAATGGAAGCATCAGGACAACTTTGGCACACATGATAAAAATAGAAGAAGCATAATCTGTTCTGCCTGAAGCCTCTGATTTAAGAAATGGCCAGTAGACATTTTTTGCTGCTTCCAAAGTTCTTTGATAGAATTTAGTAAAGGAAACCCTGAGCAATGTGCTCAGTTGAATCTGCAGGTAGGCAGTAGATTCCTATGCTAGGCACACATATATCTTTGGCAGAACTCTTCTGACATGTGGCAATTAAAGAAGGTCACGCATGTTTTGCTAGGATTAATCTTGCAGCCAGTTACAGAGCTCGGGTAGTTTGTCATGTAACAAATGAATATCCTCCTCAAGGTTTACAAGATACATTCTTAAGTCATTTCACAAAATAATGAAAGGAGACGTGAGAATCCAGCATGGGGCCTGCGCTCATTTTTACACAATGCAAGTACTCAGCATGGGATTCTAAATAAAGTGCAAATAAAAATGATAAGACAGGAAATCTCTGCCATGCTTCCTTTGTCAAATCCAGTGCGTGGGAAAGATTATTCCCAACTTCAATCAGGGCCCTACCTCTACCACTCACTAGAGATTTGAAGTTACATCCATGGGTGCCACAGAAAGTTAAATGTCACACATCTTGTGAATCACTTAATAGTGCACCTTGTAAACCCAGAGGAAGACATTTACTAGTTACTCTGACAAAAGCTTTGCTACATCAAGACTTGAGGTTTACAGGAAAAGATCTCCTTGAAGTGATCTTTGGTGGCAGTAGCGATCTTTTCATTCTATCCTGGGTTTGTTGTCCCAAGATAAACCACATTTAGTCAGGGTGGGTTAGCATAGAAAAGAGGCCATCTTAGCTGCTTGGTTACAGTCAAAAAGTTTGCACCCAGTATTCAAAACTAGCATATCTGTATAGGCTAGCAAAAGATGCATGTCCTTGTCTGGTGTGACAGAGATACTTACTTCCCTTCATAACTAAGAGGGTCTCACTGCCTTGTCGCATCACTTTTCCTAGGTATTGGAGTCCACGATCAAAAACCTCAAGAAACGGCTTCTGCTGCTTCAAGGGGGGCATCTAGGTCTGCAGCCCTCCCCATTGGGGATGTCCTAACTGATTATTCCAATCTGGCTTTAAAGTAACAGTTAAGAACTTTTCTGACAACTACTGATCCAAAGATGGAAGGATAATGATACATTGCAAAGTCTTTTTGAACTTTCTATTTATTTGTCACTGTTAAGAAAATGCCCCCTTATCAATGGACTGCACAAGTAGATATTGCTCACTGACCACCTCATACTGAGTGTCTGATTCAGTAACAGTGCTGCATACAGTGAGATTGTGCAATCACAGATTAAGGGGAAACATTCTTATGCACAAGAGTTTACACTGTGTCTGTCTTTTCATGACTGTACAGTGTTTGACCTAGTATGTGGAAAAAGAAAGGGATGTTGGGAATGTAGGCCACCACATGAGGTGAAAATACCTAAAGTTTGTGTGTGTGTGTGTGTGTGTGTGTGTGTGTGTGTGTGTGTGTGTGTGTGTGTGTGTGTGTGTGTGTGTGTGTGTGTGTGTGTGTATGTGTGTGCGCACGCACGTGCACGTGCGTGGATGCATACGTGTGTTATATTTCTGTTTCTAGTAAGTATCCTCCATGCTGTATTCCATGTAGTATTGCAGAAAGGTGATTTTGATGGCTGGTTCTTTTTGACGAATGGTTCTTGATGGGATGGTATTCACTAAAATAGCTACAGAAAAATTGGATGAAATCCCCACTGATATCTCAACTGCAAGGCTTCCTACAGTGGTCTGCAAAGGCAAGCCTAATCAGGCCTTGTGGGCAGTGCACATCTTTAACAAAGCTTTATGCAAACATTGTTTCACTGATTGATAACCAAACACATGACCTGTAAAGGTTGTCTCCCAACATACCCTCATTTAAAACAAGTATAACACAAAAATATTCTTGATGTCTGATATTGGATTTTTTACTTTTCTATTTGGCCTGAAAAAATAATGCATCCAGTTCTGGTACCTGGCCCACTTGATGAAGTTGTAGGATCTCCAAGGAGTCATTTCAGACTAGTAGCCCACCTAGCTTCTTTCAATCTTCAGGAAGTAAATTCTTTTAAATGCCGCACTAGTATCATTTTAAGGGTATCCAAACAAGGCAGTGTGACCATTGGCTCTAGATGGCCTTTAAATAAATGCAACCTTTCACATGGTCAAACTGAAATCATGGGATATGCTACAAACATTGGATAATAAGGTTCACTTAAAAACTTTTTATTTCTTAAAAAAATGCATATACTTTGATCCCAACCATAATGCCTGCATGAATCCTGACAAAGTTGCCATTCATATTTGTAATAATTAAGTATGTCATCATGACTACCACTCCCAATACCATCAGGCACTTGACTGGCCACAGGAAAAAAATATTTTTTGATATTTTTTACATTTCACAGAATGCTTTAACAGAGCATTGAATGAAATCTGTGTTTAATGTGTAGTGGTGTTTTTTGTGTGTTTGTGTTTTTAGTGCGACCGGAGTTAGTATATATAAGTAGAAGGGGTGTGCGGGCACAGTGTGTGTTTGTTTTGTTGTGTTTGTGTGTGTTTTGTTGGTTTGTAGTGTAGGGAGGAAGGTGTATTTGTGCTTGTTTGTGTGTGGAGTGTGTATGTGGGCAGTCGCAATTTTGAATTTCGTGCTTTTGGGGTTTCAGGTTTTTCAGTGTTCAGCTTTACAGTCTCGAGATACTAAATTTTGATATTTCAGTACTTCAGGATTGTAAAGTGAAACTATATATATATATATATATATATATATATATATATACATATATATAGATCTAGGACTTTTGATCAAAAGATCAAAAGCCTGAATCCATTACCACAGGGCACATTTTAACGAAAGCTCTTTCATCGAAAAAGTGCTTTCGTTAAAGTATGTTAAAAAAAAAAAAAACACAAAATCTACTTGAATGCAGGAGGGCAAGCTCCCCTGCACCCCCTAATCTGGGGGGCTGCACCCCCAACACCCCCCTACTTTAATATTCTCACTCCAAGGTCACACTACAGTGGGGAAAATGGAATTTTCCCTTACCGCACCATAGTACGACTGGAACAACAAGCATACTTACACGAAAGTGCTGCTTCGGTGAACAGCACTTTCACGCAAGTATGCTCACCAAATTGGGATTCGGTGAAAGATGCAGTCGCGCATCTGTACGGATCCCATATATATATATATATATATATATATAAATATATATATATATATATATATACATATATATATATATATATATATATATATATATATATATGGGTTTACTTCTATTCACCAACTCCCATTTCGTCGAACTCCCATTTCACCGAAACTTCATTACATCGACAAGCATTTTAGGTAGGGGGGCTTTGCCCCCCACACCCCCCAATGTGGGGGGCTGTGCCCCCCACACCCCCCCTACAATATATATCAACTCCAGGGTCGCACAACATTAGGGAAGGGGGCAAATGCATGACGATGTAATGAAGTTTCGTGAAATGGGAGTTCAATTAAAATGGGAGTTGGTGAATAGAAGTAGACCCATATATATATATATATATATATATATATATATATATATATATATATATATATATATATACACACACACACACACACACACATATATATATATATATATATATATATATATATATGTTTTTTTAAATATATATGTGTATATATATATATATATATATATATATATGTATATGTATAATTATATACACGTGTACATCTACTTTGATTTTTTGAAATACCATTATGTCGACTTTCAAAATCACAAGATGACAACACTGAAAGTAAAGAACTATGAAAGCTAATAAAGGCAAAACTTTCAAATACCAAAGCATGCAGTGCACATGTCCGAAAGGCACTGGAGGATTTATTTGAAATCGTGGCAACACAGAAAGTCTTCTTTTTCAATGTACGATAATGTGTATGTTTATTGGTTATGAACAGAGATCACAGTACAGTGAGGATTTGGAAATTAACCCTTTTCCCTACTGTAGTACGATCTTGGAGTTGGTATAAATAATTTGCTGGGGGGGCCACAGCCCTCCACATGGTGGTGCAAAAACATTGGATAAGTTATTATTTTTTTGTTTTTGTGATATTTGTTTAGGTGGAGATTTGTTTTTTGTTTGCACTATAGCGGTTGAAGTTATTATGTGCCTTTCAAACATACTCATTGCTTTCTTTAGTATCTAAAAGCTTCATTTTTATTAGTCTCTGTCCATATGCTTAAAAATATAACCTATTATATCAATAGAGAGTATACTATCTTTCCTCTCATCAACTATTTTGCAATCCAGTTTATCTAAAATCACACATTCCTCTGCTCTTAACTTCCTCTGGAAAACATACCTCTTAACATGTTCCTTTTCACTGTATAGCTCTGTCTTCCCATCCACTCACTCACTTTCATTCTATTAAATTCAAACATTTCCTCTTCCTTCCTAAAATATCTAACCTCATTATTTTTGCAGCCTGCTCAAATTCATTCCATTTTTCTTTATACATTTCCATTGATATCTGAAGCCAGTCCCAGTCTGTTTGCCTAAATACTCTGTTAGACTTCTTTTATGCTTTTCACCACACTGTCCAGCTATAGTAAAACCTTCATATTCTTACGAACCCTAAACAAACTTTTCTCTTTTTTTTATTCCTAATCTACTCATTGGTGTATTATTTTACCCTTTTCCCTATTGCACTAACAAAGTTATTTTTATTTATTTCTAAACTCTGCCCATAATGCTACATAAATTGAAAACCTTACTATAGTTGATCCTCCTTCAACTTCTCCAAAGCACCTTAGAAAACAAACAAAAAATGTATATCTTTGATTTCTTTCTACCTGCATCCATACATTTAGCAACAAATTCCTACATTTTTAACATCCACCATCTGTTTTCTTTTTCTTGCCCTTATATCACAATTGAAATCTTACACAGTAACAATGTCCATATTTAATAATACATACTTCGAAACTCACTCAGACATATCTGTCTTCTTTCTCATATCTGTATATGCATACAATGTAATAGGAATTGCCACTCCTTCCCTAATCCTACAATCTAATATAAATTTGCCATAACTATGCTCCTTGGATCTTCTAGTATAATGTTCAAAACTTTTGACTCATGAGTTTTCACCAAAATAGCTATTCCACAACATCCTCGTAATCCATATTCTCTCCCTTCCCCACAATACTTGAAACTGTTGTCTAAGTTCTCACTCAGTAAACCTTACATCTAACACACATACATCTTTTTGTTATACCACTCATCAAAATGGCAAACATCCTTAATTCATTTATAAACTATTCACATTTACTGATCAAACAGAAGCAATATTCTTTTCCTTTTTTGGGTTTTTAAACTGTTATTTTCCCCTTTTTGTTTCTAACCCTAATACAAGATGATGTTGCTACTTTTCTCCCCCTTACTATCTCTTCTTCCCTAGGCAAACATTCAGCCTATTTGCAGTCTCATACCTTGCTTCACATTCTTGTCAGACTTCTTTGCTTCAGCTTAGACATCTTGTTCGCATTCAGATTCTGCTTCAGTTTTGGTGTCTAACATACACTGCATCCTTTTCCGATAACATATTTAACTCCCCTTTCCCGTTCCCTTTTCTTTTTCCTTCTCCCTATCTCCCCATCTGGACATGTAAACCATAAATGTCTTTTTTTAGAACATCAAGAATATTTCAAAACACAATTACACATTGTATGTCATTGTGATAATGTGAGGTGTTGCCAGCTATGCCAGGAGAAGTATGGCAGTGTATGTGTAACATATGCCAGCATAGCTAGCTGGAGTTTTCTAAAGAAATATATGTCATTTATATATCAAACTGATTTGTACAGGTGCTTGTGTTGAAAATGTATTTGTAAAGCTGAGGTTAATCTCAGTCCAGCTAACTTTGAAAAATAGTCTGAAATTAAATTACCTGGCTTAGGCCATAAAGACTGTATCTTATAGTTCCGATTACAGCCAGAGGCAAAATGTCTGTAAAAAACAGGACTAGGAATTCTACTGCATTTATTTTATTTATTTATTTCAGTTTGATGACCAGGAAAGTCCACTGGGCCTTGAAGAGCCCGTTTTCAGTGGAGGCCTGGGGAGAAAAGCTCCAAAGACAAAATTGTACAGAAGTTACAATTTACAAGGTAAACAAGTAATAAAAGAGAAATATACAATAAGTTAGATAAACACCTTATAGTCACATTCCTATATAGTCAAAAGCCCATATAACATTACACACAGTTATTTAGAAATATACAGAAAGATACATGTAGGCTATACAGTTATTGTACATTGAAATAAAATGCAAAAGGTAGTTAATTTCCTTAAGACCACTGTAGGTCAGTACTGGGGAGTTATCCTGACCCAAGTGTGGGAGGAATCATTCCTGGTTATAAGGGAAAGCTGGAGGGTATAGAGACTGAAGGTTGGAGGGGAGGTTAAGTTGTGGCTTGATATGGACATTCCCATTTGGAGGATAGATATGTGAGTAGGTGAGATTTTAAGTTGTTGTGATTAGATAGGTTGCGTATGAGAGGGGCAGAGAGTTCCACTGTTTAGCTATGGAGTAGGATAGTAACTGTCCAGGAGGATGTGAGGGTTTGTGGACTTGCAGGAGATTTTGGTTTTCGGATTAGAATGAATGGTTAGGTATGTAAGATTTTAAGGATGTAGCGAAAGAGGGGCATTTAGTAGGTTTGAAAATGAGCTTGTGGGCAGTAGTGAGTTGTAGATACTTCAGGTAGTCGGGAAGTTCAAGCCATTTGAAGCTGAGGAGGGCGTGGCAGTGGTGGGATGAGTTTTTTGAGTAGGTTGCAAATTTGTGGATCTTATGGTAACAGGATTCAAGTTTAGCTTGCACTCCGAGCTAGATATTGGTAAATAGGGGAGCACCTTACATAAGTGAGGGGAGAAGGAAGGTGGATGCAAGAGTTTGTCGGGTCGAGGGGCTGAGGTAGTGGGGGTGACTGTAGAGGAGACTAAGTTTCTGGTGAGCTTTCTTGATTGAGGAGAGAATGTGGGTTTCAAATGTTAGGTCCTCATCAATGGTGATGCCTAGAAGCTTGGTATTTAGAACAATATCCAGGGAGATGTTATTTTGGCTATGTATGGTGAATGAAGTTTTATCTATGATGGAGTTTCTGGTAGGTGTAAAAATCATTAGTTTGGTTTTATTTGCATTTAGGGCCAGATGGTTGGATTGCACCCAAGTTTCTCTTTTGGAGAAGGCTAATTGGGTCTTTGATAGGAGTTCAGAGGGAGAGAGGGCTGAGCAGATGATAGTGGAGTCATCTGCGTATTGGATAAATGAGGATTCGGGGCTGGAGAGGTGGAAGTTGTTGACAGAGCCCTGAGGAATGCCGGTGGGTGTAGGAAGGAAGGGAGAGGATGAGGTTTTCCATTGGACAGCCTGTTGGCGGTTGGCCAAGTAGCTGGAAAACCAGGCTAAGATAGTGGGAGATAGATGTAGGGTGGAGAGCTGGGATAATTGTAAGGAGTGAGAGATGGTGTTGAAGGCCTTTGATAGGTCTAGAAACAGAGATGATATTAATTTCCCAGAATCACGTTCTTGGTTGATGGTTTTAAGAAAGGAGATAAGAGCAGTTGTGGTGCTGTGGCCGGGGCAGAAGCTGTGTTAAGCAGGGGAGAGGTGATTGTTTTGAGTTAGGTGTGGCAATGAGTCATATAGGTTCATAGGTTCATAGGTTGATACTAGGCTATCAGCCCTAGGGCCTATACAAGCCTAGCCATAACAATTCCCTGGATATTTCTTCCCACAATATTTACTTCCCTGGACCCCTGTCTAGCAGGGTGACTGACATGATCCCTGGGGTGCATTTCCTATCTCCCATCCAATTGCCAAGGTTCCTTTTGAAGAGGGCCAGGAAGGCGCTCTGCTTGACATGTATGGGCAGTCTATTCCAGAGTATGGGGAGTCTCTGGGTCAGGAACCTATCCCTCCAACATGTTTTGTTCATTGTGATGACAAGGTTTAGATCTCAGGAGTGTGTGGCTCAGAGGGACTGGGATTTCTTTAAGTGGTCAGTGTCCAACAGCTCAGGGTTTTACATGGCCTTGTATGTTAAGTAGAAATCGCCTCTGACTAGACAATATGCCACAGAGTATAGCTGGAGTTTTTTTAGACAGTTAGCATAGGGCATCTGCTTTAGGCCTGTGATTCTTTTAGTGAGGTATTTCTGCGGCCTTTCCAGGTGTTGCAGATGACTTGTGAGGTACATACCAAATGGGGCACTGTACTCTATAATGGGTCTAATGAGGGATGTGTACAGTGGGACACTTTTTTTCTGGATGAAAAGCCCTTAGTGATGAGGTGTACCACATAGAAGGATTTCCTGACTGTTGTGGTGATGTGGTTCTCGAAGGTGAGACCACTGTACACCTGTGACCCTAAGTCTCTCATCACACTTTTGGTGTTTAGTGTACTGCCACCTATGTGATAATTCATGGGTGCATGTTTCTTCCCAAAGGGGATAACTATACATTTCTTGGCATTAAGCTTGAACCCATGGCTCTGGCACCAAGAATCTGTTTATGTAAGGCCCTTTTGTAGAATATCCACATAATTTGGGGATTCAGTAATGGCTCCCAGTTTGCAGTCATCTGTGAACTTTGTTAGCCAGAGTCCCTTAGTGTTGGCCTGTACTTCAGAGAAGTAGATGCCAAACAAGACCAGTCCCAGGACTGAACCCTGAGGTACTTCACTTGTCACTTGTCTGGAGCTGGATTTGGAGTCAGCTACTTTTACAGTCTGGGTTCTGTCAATAATCCAGTTGGCAACCCATTGAGTGATGTAGAGATTTATGCCCAGCTTAGTAAGTTTATCTATGATTCCAGAGTGAGGGATGGTGTTGAAGGCCTTGGCGCGGTCCAGATAGGCTGTGTGGACTGCCTTACCCTCGTCCACAGCTCTGGAGACTGATTTGAAGAAGTCAATCAGGTTCAGGAGACAAGATCGTCCTTTCATGAACCCAAACTGGGTTAGGTCCAGTGTTTGAAGGTTGCCAATGTCTTTGTTTATAAGTTCCATGATAATATGTTCCATGTCCTTGCAGAACAGGCTCGTCAGACTGATGGGATGGTAGCTCCCAGGATCCAAGGTGGATCCCCCCTTGTGGAATGGGATAACTGTAGCATTGCGCCACTCAGCGGGCATGAAGCCTGAGGTGAGGCTATGATTAAACATGACACTTAGGTGAGGTGCCAGTTCATTTTGTAGTTAATGTAGTACACAGCCCGGGATGTCATCTGGTCCCATGGATGCTGTATTCTTAGCTTTGGAGAGTGCAGTTTCTACCTGTGTGGCCGTGATTACCGGAATTTGGCAATCTTTTGATATTGAGATTGGCCCTTTAGGGGATGAGAGGGGGTGAAGTTGGCACTAAATCGATTTGCCAGGATATTGGCAATATCCTTGAGATGAGTGTATTTAATGCCATTTTGTTGTAGCTCAGAGCATATTAACATCAAACTTCAGAAAATGCGGTCGTACTCGGTAAGAAATTGGCAAACTCATTTAGCATAGTTTTGTTCCCTTCCCACAGAAGGAAAACATCATCCACAAATCTATTGCAGAATAACAACTGGCCTTTCCATCTGTTTCTCTCATCTGCAAACCATTGCTCTTCCCATTGCACCAAAATGAGGTTCGCATAGGTGTTTGCACAGGGGGTGCCCATGACTACCCCCATTTTTGCCAGTAGTGTTTATTTCCATATATAAAGACATTATTCTCTAGCACTAGCTCTAAAAGGCTACAAAGAAGATCAACATCCACCAGTCAAGATCAGCACAGTCTCTTATGATCAAGAAAAAAAAAGTCACACCACCAAATGTAGTCCAAATCCAAGACAATTTAAAAATAGACAGTTGAACTTACCACCATTAACAGAGCACAGATTTCACATAAAAACTTTAATGCAACAACGCCAATAAAATAGGTAACCAGGACAAGTGCTTTTGGCCTTAGCCTTCTTTAGATCCTGTTTACTGAGCCTAAAATTAGTAATGTCTTTCGGCTTTTCCTGGTTAGGGGTTGCCACAGCGCAACTCTGGTCTGCTAATGATTGTCTGTGGATTTTTATGGTGCCGAGTTGCCAGCCCGATGCCCAACATTCAAGGAAGGCACACCCATTCATGCACGCACTTACCTGCATGTCTTTATGCATCACTCGACCATGGGGAGGACATGCAGACTCCACACAGAAGACGCTCCAGCCGAGAATGAACAGGAGAACCTCTTGCTGTGAGGCAACAATGCTAACCGCTGCACCTAAATGTTTAAAAACTTGGATAGACCAATCACGGTCTTTTGAAAACCATTGCATCATTTCCTCATGCAGTAGTTGTCACTCAAAGGGTATCTTTCAGTTTACATCACTTCCTCATAGTAGCTATGAAGCATTCCCCATAGCTGCTACTCAAATGAACACTCCCTTATTTTGGGCCAATAATATTGAAGCTGTTACTATCTCCTCCCATTGAGACAATGTTCTTTCAAAATTGGTTTCAATGGTACCATTCCATTCAAGCCTGGAGGGAAATCTGCCCTTAGGTCTATTAGCCATTTAAGTTCTTCTACCTCTGTTCTATTCTGTAGGTCACTTCCTCTCGATGTTTCTTTTACAATAGAGATGACCATAAACTTGAACGAGTGGGTTTATTAAACTTCACATGTGAATAGAAGGCATTTTAAATTCCAATGCCCTGGATCAACTAATTCATAGTCCCACCAGGGGCTCCAACATCCTAGACCTGGTCATTACTAACATGGGAAATTGATGCTCCACACCTATGGTCACCCCCTCGGTCAGGTCTGACCATAAGCTAATCACCCTTAACATCCACATCCCACCCCCACCCCCCCAGTAAAGAAACCTCCATAAAAAAAACTTCTCCAAAGCCAACTTCATGCTACTCAAGTCAGAACTGACAAACTTTATGACACCCATGCAGATGGGAACTGAAAGTTTGACTGCTGAATCCTACACTAAGGCACTGTATGAGCACATCCACTCATGCATGAATCGTGCCATCCCAAATAGAACCAAGATGCTCTCCTCCAAAAAAAGGAAGCCAATCTAGTGGTCCCCAAACTTTACAACAATGGGAGAAACTGTTGCAGAAAAGAGGAAAATCTCAGGATGCAAAAAACTCCCTCACCAGCCTCAGTAAGAAGTTGAGATCCCTCATAAAATCCTCCAAAGCTAGTTATGAAAATAAAATTGCCAATGATTCCAAAGACAGCCACAAGGCAATCTATAATTATGTCAAGAATTGAAATGGCAATGCTCAGATATGCTCTGAGCTACAACAAAATGGCATTAAATATACTGATCCCAAGGATATTGCCAATATCCTGGTAGATAAATTCAGTGCCAACTTCACCCCCCCTCACCCCCTAAACGGCCCATCCCAATACCGGATGATTGCCAAATTCTGGTAATAATGGCCACACAGGTAAAAAAACGCACTCTCCAAAGGTAAGAATACAGCATCCATGGGACCTGATAACATCACGGGCTGTGTACTACATGAACTACAAAATGAACTGGCACCTCACCTAAGTGTCATGTTTAATCATAGCCTCACCTCAGGCTTTGTACCCACTGAGTGGCGCACAGCTACAGTTATCCCACTCCACAAGGGGGGATCCACCTTGGATTCCGGGAACTACCACCCCCTAAGTCTTACGAGCCTGATCTGCAAGGCCATGGAATGTATTATCATGTAACTTATAAACAAAGACATTGGCAACCTTCAAACACTGGACATCACCCAGTTTGGGTTTGTGAAGGGCCGATCTTGTCTCCTGAACCTGATTGACTTCTTCGAATCAGTCTCCGGAGCCATGGACGAGGGTAAGGTGGTCCACACAGCCTATCTGGAACTTGCCAAGGCCTTTGACACCATTCCCCACTCTGGAATCATAGATAGATTTACTAAGCTGGGCATTAATCCCTACATCACTCGATGAGTTGCCAACTGGCTTACTGACAGAGCCCACACTGTAAAAGTAGCCTACTCCAAATCCAGCTCCAGACAAGTGACAAGTGGAGTACCTCAGGGTTCAGTCCTGCGACCGCTCTTGTTTGGCATCTACTTCTCTGAAGTACAGGCCAACACTAATGGTCTCTGGCTAACAAAGTTCGCAGATGACTGCAAACTGGGAGCCATTACTGAATCCCCAGATGATGTGGATACTCTACAAAAGGGCCTTAATGCCAAGAAATGTATAGTTATCCCCTTTGAGAAAAAACATGTACCCGTGAATTACCACATAGGTGGCAGTACACAAAACACCGAAAGTGTGATAAGAGACTTAGGGACACAGGTGGACAGTGGTCTCACCTTCGATAACCACATCACCACAACAGTCAGAAAATTCATCTATGTGGCATAGCTCATCACTAAGGGCTTTTCATCCAGAAAAAAGGATGTCATTGTCCCACTGTACTCATCCCTCATTAGACCCATTATAGAATACAATGCCCCATTTGGTATGTACCTCTCAAGACATCTGCCACAACTGGAAAGGCCACAGAAATACCTCCCTAAAAGAATCACAGGCCTAAAGCAGATGCCCTATGCTGGCCGCCTTAAAAAACTCCAGCTATACTCTGTCGCACATCGTCTACTCAGAGGCGATCTCTGCTTAACATACAAGGCCATGTCAAACCCAGAGCTGTTGGACGTGCTACACTTAAAGAAATCCCAATCCCTCAGAGCCACACGCTCCAGGGATCTAACCCTTGTCATCACAATAAACAAAACATGCTGGAGGGATAGGTTCCTGACTCAGAGACTCCCCAGACTCTGGGACAGACTGCCCATGCATGTCAAGCAGAGCGCCTTTTTGGCCCTCTTCAAAAGGAACCTTGACGACTGGATGGGAGAAATGAAATTCACTATGGGGATCAAGTCAGTCGTCCTGCTAGACAGGGGTCCAGGGAAGTAAATAGTGTGGGAAGAAATAGCCAGGGAATTTTTATGGCTAGGCTTGTATAGGCCTTAGGGCCTATAGCCTAGTACTAACCTATGAACCTATAACAATCTTCTCCATATGATAGAAATGACATCTTTGCTCTTCCTGCTTTTCTTCAACTGATAGTTTATTCAGAAAAAGCAACCATAAATAAAAGGCTTTCCCAAAAATATCCAAATATCCTATTTCTGTCTGTAACTGCCAACTTAGTGCGATCAGGCAGACTTTCCCATGGATGTAGCTAGCAATAAGATCACTTCAGTATGCCTGCATACCAGACTTCTCTTCAATCACAGCCTTCTGTCTTATGTTTCTATCCCAGTATCTTCATATAATATTCATGAATTTTACTGCCACTAGATAGATGCTGACATTTCATACTTTCCAATTCCAGACAAAAAAGCATCGTATTGAACTTATAATCATAACATCTACCCTCTGTTATAATGTGTTACTTTCATGATCCAAAATAAATGTAATGTTTACTTATTTACTTGTCTTTGTTGATCTGCATGGTCCATCTGAGCAAAGCCCATTTTTAGCAGAGGCCAGGGGAGAAAAGCTTCAGCAGATGCAAAGTTAAAAAGACAGTAGGATTTATCAAGTTACCTTTGTCCTTAGCATTATCAACCTACAGTCACATATCATTCCAAACACTAATTCAAGTAACTTCATTTCTAACCTAACAGGAAACCTATTTACTCCCTCAAGGTAACCTAATTTTCCTAAAGCAACAACATTATTTAAGTATACTTTTTTGAATGAACAAAGGAAATACTGCCATACCTGCCCTATAATCTATAATATGACTTATGACGATCCATAAAACATTATTTTAATGATGCAATAATAACATAACTGTAGATCTACAAGAGCTGAACTATTATGTAGGCCCCACTGTTTGTTATCCACCTCAGTCAGACTGTAGAAAGGTTCGCTTAATCTAATTAATAAAATTACAGTCTGGAGTCTGGCTTTACTTGATTAAATGCATCAATAAAAACCTCTTAAAATTAGTAAAAGGTCACTTAGAATTCAAAACCTATCAAGCTGGAACACTTGTATGCCCTTAAAAGGTGACTTGCATATCTTCTAGGTTTCCTTTATCAAGGGAGGTTTGTAAGTGTTTATTTTTTCTTCAAATGGTATTCTGTTTTGCCACAGTCTCTGTGTTTTGTTTTGTTTTTCATATGTGCATTTGCTTTTGGAATTGTTTGCTTTTAATCTAAAAAATGGATACAGGTACACTCAATTTGCAACGGTCTGTATAACTTTCTCCTTGACAATGGTCATAGTAATATAGCAATGCATTCAGATGAATCATTATGGCCTAGTGAAAATGAAGTATGCCTTTGCAATTGTACACTTAAAACTGCACACTTTTCACTCTCACTCAACAAATGGTAAACAGATTTTCTTGGAAGTGTGTTTAGTAATATTTTGTTCATCACTGCAAGTTGCATGAAAAATACCTCTCAGCTGTCCAGATTTTTGCAGAATGCCCACGTTTTTGCCTCACATTTTTGGTCTTTTCCAAGTAAAATGTGTGGTATGCATTTGTGTGTATGTTTAAGTATGTATGGGTTCCTGTCATTTGATCAAAGTCGAGACCATATGATCAAGATTTCAGAACGTCAAAAATGTTTGTACAGACACTGCAGTACAGTGAATTTGCCTTTTTCCTACTGCAATGTGACCTCTAAGTTGATATATAATTAGTGGGGGGGGGGGGGCTTACTGTTTATATTTCAATATTTCAAAACATTGATCATATGGTCTACAGCATATGAAGTTTGACAGGAAATTTCGATGTTATAAACTAGTTCTGTATATATGTAAGTAGGTATACAGATGTTAGTTGTGTGTGTGTGTGTGTGTGTGTGTGTGTGTGTGTGTGTGTGTGTGTGTGTGTGTGTGTGTGTGTGTGTGTGTGTGTGTGTGTGTGTGTGTCTGTGTGCGTGTGTGTGTGTGTGTGTGTGTGTGTGTGTGTGTGTGTGTGTGTGTGTGTGTGTGCATGTATATATACATATACATACATACATATATCATATATGCGTGTGTACATTGCTGACGTCAGAATATACTGTTGGAGTCAAAACACCACACATGTGGAGATGCAAGAGAGAAGAACCCTGCAAAAATATATATATTAACCAAGTTCACATCCGACCATACATATTGTTCCTTTGCTTGTGTAATGCTGTAATTCAGTCAATGTGACTTCAGTCAAATCATCTTTCATCATCATCAACTCCCTTTTTCCCATTTTCTACATAAGTCAGGGTGTTACATCAACTGGCAGCATCTTTCTCAGTTCAATGCCACCCTCCTTCCCTCTTCAACGGTCACACCTGGCTTTTACAGGCATTCTCTCACACAGTCCATCCATGTTTTTGCTGGATACCCTTGTTTTTTCTTGCCTTTTTCCTGTCTCTCCCAGATCTTCTTCAACAGATTGCCTTCTCCTTTCCTGCACATGTGCCTGACCTACTGTAATCTGTTATCACATGTGTTCAGGCAAATAGGATTCACAGTACCTAAATATGCTAGTACAAGAATGCCATCAGAAAGAAAAGATCTGTGCAAAACTCTAGAGTCAATGTGTGATAAAACTGGGAAAATGAAACATATAATGTAAAAAGCCTAATATTTTTAAATAATCAGGGATAACACATTCAACATACAAGTCAGTTTGGTACTCACCTGTTACCAATTAGCATGACTATATCTACTTTTCACTGAATACTCTATTTCAAACTGGTAAACATGAACACACAGGTAAAAAAATATTTTTTGTAAAGGGACAATTCCCATAGCAGTCCCGTGGGGGCTTCATCCTCCATATTCTATTATTTTATATTACAACTTCAGTATCACAAGCCAGAAGCAGTTACTTATGTCTGACCTCAGAGAATTTGTGATGTTTAATGGTACTGTTCTGTACAACTCATATAGAGAGGAGGACCTCTGTTTTTTATGTATATGGGAGAGTTGGAGGAGAAACACTGCATAAGTTCTGTTATCTTTTGCCAGCTCCATAGAGTAAAGGAGTAAAGTCTTGACTACTGTTCAGGTGGCGGCCTGCACTTGATTAGTGACACTGAAGATTGTAGATGCCGCAAGGATGCTCACTGGGTCATTAGATGTCACACACTCTCGAGGGGTGGCCGTGCAAGGAATGGCCAAGGGATGATGCCCAGCCATCAAACTGCACTCTGGTAGCTTTCACTGCAGGTACACAAGAACATGCATTCACAGAAGGGCAGGATGCAGTGGCTCTTGAAATAAATAAATAATTTATAGTGCACTGGAAAGATTAGGAACTCCTCCATCTTTTACAGATGGATGGATGGTCACCTTTGGTCGAATGGGAGTCTTCCTCCCATTGGCAGCCCCACAGGGAGTGCAAAAAAGTAATGAAAGAGTTGGGAGAACACCAGTGCTCTCCATTACTGGTACCCAGATAAGTGTGAGGTATTGAGAACCTATGAGTACATTAAGGGCACTCTACTAACAATGTAAGCTCCTGCATGAGTGCAAGGTAGTGGTCAGACTGAAAACAAATGGCTGATCAGGAGAAAGGAAGGTGTGTTGACAGAACAGGAGAAGTCATTGCCTTCATTGCTGGAACTCCAGTAAGGGAACAAAAAATCCTTAGGGCTGCCTGAATAATAGCCCCTCTTTGCACAGCTCTCACTCCAAACTGGACATACGTCAAGTGCAGAATTAATGCACTTGGGTCTGATTAAGGCGTGATGGTCAGCAAATGCAGGCAGAAAAAGCATATACAAAGAAAACGTTCTTCTATTTTTTGTAATCTCTTAATTATTTGTGTTACTTGGGACAGGAAAAGCCGAAAGAAGAAGGAGTAGAGAAAACCAGGTAGGTATTTTGGTATGCAAAGAGTACATTCTGTGAATGCTGAGGTTAGCTACCTATTATACAGGGCACTGCTAAGGCAATGCCTTCTATATTGTGCCCAATACTGGCAACATACAGAAGACAGGACATTAGGCTGGTTGAATGTATGCAACATAAAATTCCCAAAATGTAAAGAATGAACAGAGGGGCTTTGGCACAAGAAGACTTAGAGAGCTGGGTATGCATACAACAGAAAAGAAAAGGTGTTTTATATATCTTTATCACACCTTTACGAGAAAATAAGATAATCCAATGACAATGAATGGGGTAAAGAGTGAGGGAAACTAGCATGCTGGCAACTGAAATAGCGATGATTCACAGCATGAGGACATAATCTTTCACAAGCAGAGTTATCAGATCCCAAAATGTATTGCCCGAGGCAATGATGCCATGCAAGTCAACACAAGGAAAGGATGAAATGAGGGTAGGAAAGAGCAGCTGTGCAATGGCTAACTGTAACACCCAGGACAACTCCCTACACTATAGAGTCTTTTTATGATGGTTTCTCATTATGCATGTACAGTTAATGCTGAGGTTACAGTTAAAAGATGCCATTTTCAACACATAAGAAGAAACAGAAGAGTAGTATTTATTTTCTACATAGAGCAGAAAGCCTATCTGCTTCAGAAAAAATCAGTACATGCATGCCATACCTATCACATTTTTCTGCATCTCACAAAAAAAAAGAGGAGACAAAGACTAAGGGCAGTACAGCAGGATTATTGCTAAACAATCTATTGAATGGTGTTCATCACATTCCAGTTAGTTAAAACCACTGATGTAATGGGTGTTCTTAATATCATTTTAAGTTCAGGTTTCTCCAAAAAGAAATTTCAAGGTACAACTGTGGAAAAGACTAAATTTATCATCTAAGTAAATTAACTAATAAGGTGGTTAAATATAGGTCATTCATTACGGTCCTTTAGAGAACCACCACCAAGCACAGTGTCTGAGCGATGCATGAGAGTCTGTCTAGTAAGGAGTAGGAATGTCAGGCAGAAATGCAAGGCAGTAGTGAACAACACTGAAAACAGCAATCACAAAACTGTAAGTAAGGTGATTTATGTACCAAAATCAAGATGGCAGTATTTCAGAGAAATCCCCTTACTCTGAGGTACAGCAGTCTTGGAGTTAACAGGGGTGTAGGATGTGTAATCCCTCATATTAAGGGAGTTAGAGTGATAAAGCCCACTCCAGAAATGCTTTTAAAATGTTATGGTGATGGTTAAGTGTTTGCCCCTCCCTCTTATTCCCCTAGCCTACTATATTTGCCCAATGGCTCCACTACCTGTGCCACACTGGCTCATTCATTCTTCCTATGACATCTCTGAATGGGTGAAAGCCCTCCTGCCCATTTGTTCTCTATCCAAAGATCCTTATCAGTCCATTCATTCTTCTGGGAGGTGACTGTCAAACAGTGGGGAGCAGAACAATCTGCTGAACCTGCGGACTTCCCAAATACTCATCCCTCATTGTTGCTAGTCACAGGTAGGCATGCTGTGCTACTATAAATGCATTTTTGGTGAAATGTAGGGCAGTTATGACAAGTTCCTTCTGTTGGTGGTCAAGCACACATCATTAGGTGTCACAAAAGCAGTGGGACAAACAGTCCTCCCTCCACAGGGATGGGCAAGTTGGTGTTGGCCACTCATTCCATCCCCCCCAACCCAAGCACTCCTCTGTCCATTTCTCAAGTCAAGCACAGGTTTGATGGATCATAGTTCAATTTTAGATGTTTAGGTGAGACATAAGTTTTGTGAGAACGCTTTTCAGTTTCAGTCACTGCAGTTTCACGTTTCTGACACGTAGCCAACAAGTATGCAAAGGCAATGCCAATGTTGTGTGTTATATATGCTAGGGGAATTCATTCCTGTCCCCTGCAGTGGTAAACAGCAATAGTTAGGAAGTTCCGATGCAATGTGCCATAAATTAGTTGTGCATTCCTAGGAATCCATAAGGTCACAAGAGGTACACAAATCCAATATCTGAGATGAACAATGAACGGCTGATGACTACTGCGAAATATTACCTTTTTACAAAGCAGAATCATGCAGGGATGAGTCCTTTTATGACCATGTGAATGAAATTTATTTGTTCAAAGCCTTAGCTTTGAAGCAATACTCACTGACAATTGCTCAAATTGAATGCATCAGTATGCTCTTTTTTAAATTTCATTAACATAAAAACATTGTTGAAACTTCAGCAGGCGGTACAGTATTTATCTTCACAATGTTTGTGACTTTGGTAATTATGATCTGCTACGCTACATAAAATTGTAGTTGTGCCATTGATAGCTTTACAGGTCTAGAGTGACATCACAACGTAACATATAATCAGATCACCACTGGAATGGTTGCAGCCATATACTACACCAGGGAAATAGAAGCAATGCATATTGCACGCCAACAAAAAAGATGGATTAATTTGTTTTACAGATAAATATAGTACTAGGATGCCTGCTTTCATTTCCCTATCACAGTATACTTTGTAGAAGCTAGTACATAAAATATTTGTATCTGACCTTCCTGACCCCGGTTAAATGACGTAAAGAATCAGAATTAATAGGTTTTCTTTATCTACCTTTTAAGGCTGACTTATGCATGATACATATATTTCTTTTATATAAATCCAGTCACCACTGAAACTTCAATTAGACTCATACTTTTGCTGCTACTGCAAAATAATAAGGTTTATGTTTTCAAAGTGCAAATGGAAATGTTGGCTGAAAATCAGATGAGGATAGCATAGTTATTTTTTGCTTCTACATTTCCAGAATAATTCAGATTAAAACGATCTGAATGATTCTGGAAATGAGGCAGCAAAAATAAATATGTTCACCTCATCTGATTTTCAATTAAAACAGAGTATGTTTATTTAATAATCATACAGAGCATTTACTTAATTTGTTGTTAAAAATGGTGTGTCAATCACTAATCAGTCCATCCCTACTGCCTATGCATATCCACTAATCTGAAACATTGTACATATACAGTTCCTAAGTATTAAAACATGCACTCAGTGACTGCAGAAAATTTTCAGTCAACATTTCCATTTAATCTTTATAGAATAGTAAATGCAGTAAGAAACTTCCAGCTATAGTTTATTACCATCTCCTTTAATTTATTTATCTATCAGGTGCATATGGTGACATTTTAGCATTCATCCAGATCACAAGAGCAAACGCATACAAATGCAGTCTATCTAAAAACAATTTACCATCACCAATGAACCTGTATTTGAGAGGCTGTAATAAAGCAGGGTATGCAGATAAATCATGCACAAACATAGGGAGACTATACAAACTTCCAGAAATTATAAAACCACTAATTAAAAGGCAAGTCTGAACACTGGACCTAAGGGTTGTAGGGTGGAAAACAAAGCCATGAACTACCAGGGAATTAGTTAATTGCTCCAACTGGAATAGCAACAAACTAGGTGGCCAAACAGGTGTATGGTTGAATGGATGATGACCGATGAATGCCTCACTAAAATAGCAAGGAGAGATAAAACAGCAAACAGATACACCCATGCAATATATGCACAGCCTTAAGTGAATACTAAATATACAGATCAGTCACAGCAAGTAAAAGGGAACATGATAGCTGTGTGGACAAGGCATCCAGTAAAAAAGCAACGCACAGCTAAGCAGCCCACAGCAACAGTGTGTCTGGCTTAAATACATGGATAAATCTACCAACTATAAAAGAATGGACTTTGTTCAGTCTTACATTAGATGGCTGAACCACACTGACTGTTATAAGAAATGACCAAAGGCAAATGCACAGCTAAAAAGCCCACAGCAACAACAGTGTCTGGCTTAGATACATAAGCCAAGAACAAACCCACCAACCACAAAGAACGGACTTTGTTTGGTCTTACATCAGATGGCCTAACTGCACTGCCTGTTGAAAGAGACAACCAAAGGCAAAACAACTGATTTCCATTTTCTGTGGGGGGAAAAAATCTTTACTATCTACTATATCCTGTGTAGGAGGATGTGTCCCCTGCAACCCACTACTTAATATGATCAACACTAAGGTTGTTCCACTTTGGGTGATGGGAAAAAAACATTTAAACTTCCATGTCAGCTAATTTTCTGTCAGCAAGAAGTGCATTTGGCCATTTGATATTCCCTATAAGAATACCCATGGAGCAGATAGAGAGTACAAAGAAGCAGACACTGTAATACAGGGCACTCCAAGCAGGTAACCTGTGACAGGGCACAATGACGTGAAGAACAAAAGGGCTATAATTGTGACAATGGGCAGAAATATATCTACAGCAAATGTACAGGATGCTTTAGTGTGCATGACACATATACTGTATTCAGGGTGTCAAAGCATGGGCAGTTAGTTCCTCACATCCACTGAGTCATTATCTTCATCCACAAGTCACAGCCAGTGAACATCAAATTGTGTTTTCTGTCACTTAAATAACACTAGCTACCTGCAAGTCACATCACTGAAAACTGGCCCTGTCCAAAAGCCGAGCCTGTGAGCATGAGGCTACTGTGGTTATTTTTATAGTGCAATAGTCCATGGATATCAAACTTTGTCCTCTGTCATTTAAGTAACAGGAACCCTGCCAGAAGTCACATCACTGAAAAATGGCCACCTGCAACAGCTCAGCTGCACCTGTGAGAAACAGATAGCTGTGATTTTTATTATACTGCAACAGCCAGTGGACATCAAATTGTGTCATCTGTCAATTAAATACCAGGAGCCCCACCACAAGTCACATCACTGACAACTGACCTTGGGCAAAATCTGCACCAGTGAGCAGCAGCCAACTGTGGTTATTGTTATAGTGCAATGTAAGTAAGCCCAACATGAAGACCTGGCTATATGGTAACTTAAATGACTCATATAATTCCCTGCTCTGTCCTGTAAAGTGGCTGTGACATCTCTGTAAAGGAGTAGTCCTTACACTCTAAGGACCAGTTACCTAGTTAATTGATTCACTTGATCATTCAGTTACACTTTCTAAACCAGTTACTTCCTATCCCTATCTCTTTGATATCTGCATTCAGTAAGTAAAACAAAACCTGTTTTAAATTGTGCATCTATGCTAGTGGCTGAGAACCAGCTATAAACTGATTGCTTTCTGCAACAAAGGGCCTCTGAGATTAGGTTAGCCCCACTATGCTCAGACTCACTGTACTCAACTTCACTTTACTCCCCATATCCTACCCCAATTTCCACCCACCCTCCTTACACAAGCTTTATACTACCCTGGTCCATCAATCACCAGAGAGACCTAATTCTTATACCCACACAACTACATTACTACCATCATTGAATCTTCATTCTACTCATGCATGCCCAACTTCTACCTAGTAATTGTCATTATTCTAATATCCTTTTTTCCTCCCATACTACTCTGAACTATATATACTCCTACTGATCCCCCCCCCCTTGACAGCACCTCTAAGCAAATCATTAGCAAAGCTCCCTCCTCCATTTATCCCATCAGTCTACTTCCATAATAATACAAACAGCCTAATAACACTTCCTCTTTATTTTTTTTCCATTCTATAACCCTACTTACAATACCTCCTTCATTGCAGCACTCCTCCTTTACTCATATTCTCTTCATACTGCCACACGTATACAGCGCCACATAGTACCTCACCCTCATTCCAATTCCTTCTGGGTGCTCTTTCAGTTACTTGGTTAACACACTTAGAAATTATTTAACTACTACATCATACTTCCTTCTACACTCCAACTTTTTGGCACATACCTCAGCATCTCACATATGCACTCTCAGCTTCCTGTTACATATAACTACTACACTCCTGTACTCCACCACTATGACTCCACTCCTTCATTCCCTTCACTTCTAACTCCATGCAAACTTTACCACATAACAACAGCTCTACCACACATACATTAGCCTTATCCCTAACTTTAATAGTACATATTACAGTATAATTTCAGCATATTTTCTTTAACAATATATATATATATATATATATATATATATATATATATATATATATATATACTATGCTGAGGCACAAAATGCCATTCAAAACTCCACTGACTCCTACATTTCTAACTCTCTAACCATCAACCACATCGCATTTATTAATTTCTTCAAAAAACTACTCCCATCAAAACTCAAGGATACATAAATTGTGATAAAGCTCAAAACCAAATGTAAATGACTCCACCGTTGTCATTATATATATTTATCCATAAAACTTAGCAGAAACATCCATCCAAACCACTGCACCAGCCCAAATACCATTGTTTCATAATCCTATAAACACATCTAACTCCACACACTCTCAACCAACATTTTACATCTCACAGTTCTGCTAATCTTAAATTTGGTTCTTCTGAGTATCTCTAACAAACAACCCATATTCAGTGGTCTTATAGCCTTCTACTCTCCAGACATCCTTGTAGCCACTAAAACCTGGCTAAAGAAGAAAACTAAAGACAATGAAATTACTCCTTCTGTCTTCAATGTACTTAAAAGAACAAAACAAAAAAGCAGGTGGAGTGGCAATATTCTCCAAAAAGACAGTGGAACTCTCACCTTATCCTCATTCTATTCTTAAGTTCAAACCCAAGTTCAAAAACCATAAGTGTCTAAGTATAATAGGAGTGCATATACTACCTGGTAATAATACCCATGTTTTTGAAGACATCATTTGCTGGGAAACTTCTAATATGCAACAAGAAACCATCACACTGAGTGACATAAACATTGATTGGCACTTAATCAACACTAAAGACCATTCCAATACAATACAACTCCAGATTATCTTAATAAGCACCACAATTAGCTATTGTAGAACATCAGATAGATAGTCCTTCTTTTACTCTGGATTCTCAAATCCACACCTAGGAAAATCGCTTTTTGTGGTACACTATCTGGCACACTAAGTGATCACCTCCCAACTTTTGCTATTAGATATCAAAACAGGAACCAAAAACACCTCATGTATAACCTAGTAAAAATCTCTCTCTCTAATTCCTAGGAATCTTTTTACAGCTCCTTAAAATCTTACACAATTGGAATATACTTGAATCCCTTCCACTAGATGACAGTCATCACATTTAACAAAAAACTTTTTAAACATCTTAAATGCACATACCCGTCTGAGAACAAAAAGAGTCAAAAGTAATTCAGCCCCATGGCTAAACAGGTAACAAAACAAAACAGTTTATGACCACTGCACACAAATCCTGAAAAACTTGGTCACAAAATAAAATACTAAAACCTCTACAAGATTACAAATATCTTAAAAACCAAATCAAACAATGAATAAAGAATGATAAGAAATCTTACTATACCAATATTCAAAGATCACATCCATCAAACTCTAAACTTTTCTAGGTTCCAATACATTTCTATATCCTGGCAAAACAATTCAGCCAGCACTTTTGACATGTGACCATGCCACTGCCACACAGTTTAACCCTTGTTTTATCCAGTCACCTCATTACTTAAAAACTACAGTTTTACAAGCCTCCAGGTTCCATCTCACAAATACCACCAGTCTTACTCCTGTTCCCACAACTACCAATAAATATCTTAAACAAAAACCTATTACATTAGCCTCTGATCAATTACTAGCATAATTAATTAAAATTACTACTAATTCCCATGTCTACCCTGCCCCTGTGTTAAAGAAAATCACATCCCAGCACCCTGGAAAAAAATCCTGCATAGTACTCCTACACAAAGTTGGCCCATCAACAGACCTTATTAACTACAGACCCACAGAAATACTATCTCCCCATCAAACATTTAGAAAGACGCATACATTCACAACTCATTAATCATACATTTTATATATATATATATATATATATATATATATATATATATATATATATAAATATCGCAGTTCAGGTCACACCCCTTCCCCCAAGCAACTGCAACATTGCCAAATAAAACCACTGCTATTGTCTGGCTTCTTCTTACAGTTATTTCAAGCCAAGAATAACACTTTTTAATAAAGTTACCCACCAGAAAAGCCTGCATAGGTGACTAGATGTTTACAATTCTTATTATTAGCAAACTTGGTCCTTTATTAGTTATTTTTTAAACATTGTGACTGGATGTTTACAATTCTTTTTAATAGCAGATTTGGTACTTTTACTAGTCAATTTTTAAACATTTTTTTTGGCCAGTGTGCACAACTGAAAGGGCTCTCCCCACCCAAGGCAACAATAACTTAATCTCTTGCCACTACATCTCGCAACTAACATTATACTTGCTGTATCCTGTCCCAAATAAATCTGCCTCCCCATTGAAATTCCTGTAAAGTAAGGTTAGTACTATTTACTTGGTGTATTATGTCCCCAAAAAGATTTGCCTTCCTTTGTTGATTTACTTACACACCAAAGCCATAAAAGTAGTGTTTCTGCAACAATCTGGTTACTCTTCTACCTTTCTGCCTCTACCTCTTCCTTGCTTTCTCCTGCTTTCACTTATCTTACAGCTCCAATGTTTCCACTTCTTATACTGATTGTTTTTCTTTGCACTCGTCTATGAGGGGAACTAGCCTGTTCTGTTTGCCCTGTCTACACTTGAGCTCACTCCGCTCCCCTACCCTACCCTCATTCCCACCCACCTCTGGATCACCTAGAGTAATACAAACACTAACCACTCCCCATAACTTCTCCCAATCATCAATCATCCTCTGTCTGCTAGTCACATCTCAATTAACCAATACACCATTTGTATCACTCCTCCCTACCCCTCACACAACTTAATGCAACTGTTCTTAATCACTCTACTCCCACCACACTACACCAGCACCCTTCTGTCCTATCTTCTTTAGCACACCATCAAGCTACTCTAACATTCAAAAACAAAGAATACACACCATGCTCTTTCTCCTGCCCACACTCTATACCCTACTGCTATCTGCATAATATTTAACATCCTACACTCACCTACAAATACATGTCCATAGCCCCACATTATATTATACTAATACCATCCACTCCTCAATTTCCTGCCTTACCATCTCCTCCCAACACTACAATCACACGCCTATTGCATACTTCCACTTCAACCGTGCAGTTGTCAGCAATACCACTAACCACTTCAGCAAACACCTTCACATACTCTCCAAACTGTCACACAAACATGCATGTATATCATCACATATTCTCCACAGTGGTGATATATACCCCAATCCTGGGCCACATACTGCACAACACAGCATCATCCCTACCATTCCACCCCTTCCTCTCATTAAAACTTCAGGCCTTATCATTCTTAATATGAACCTTAGAAGCCTAGTCAACAAAATTACCGGCTTTGATACAGTCATTGCACAACACTCACCAGACATTCTTATAGCAACAGAAATTTGGCTAAAACCCCATATAAGATACCCAGACATACTCCCACAAGGTTATTGTGTACACAGATTAGACAGGATTAGGAAGAAAAGAGCAGGGTTGCAATCTTCTACAAAGATAACCTAAGCATAGACTACCTACCCATCAAATACCCTTATGATAACAACTTTGAAGTCCTTGTAACACAGCTCTGAATCAACCCAAACAAAAATATTACCATAATTGCCACTTGCATACCTTCCAACGATACTCTCACTGCCATTGTGGAAATTATAGCCTGGACAGCCTCAACCTACACACACAAATCATTATCACAGGTGACTTCAACTTAGATTGGAACACTTGCACTGGTGATAATAACTCCACCTTCATAAATCTACACGGTTTCTCCCAAACTATCCAATTTCCCATTTGAGTAGATAAACATAGCAAAAGGGAATCTATTTTAGACTGGTCACTTATTAAGAGCACCACCCACAACTATCTCTCCGGAAGTCTTCCAAATAATTTAATTGACCATAGACCTACCTACTTAATCCGTCATCAACCCAACCCACCCAGAACCATAGTTTACAAAGTTGTATGAAATACCAAAAACTTCTCCAATGAAACATTGTTAGACATACTCAATAAATGTAACTGGACACCACTGTATCATCTCCAACTTGACCAGGCAGTAACATACTTCAATGGCACATTTCTAGCTATTCTAAATAGCTTAGCACCAACTCGTACATGTTGTTTTAAAAATAAGAGATTGCCCTGGATATCAAAAGAAGCCATTAGAATTCAAAAACTAAAGGACAAAACCTGGTTTCAATACCAGAAAACAAAAGACAACAAAACTCTTTTTGCATACCAGCAGCTCCACAATCAAACAAAAAAAATTCAAACTAGTTGAAAAAAACATATTATACATCTATGCAAAACAAATATGAAAACAATCCCAAAAAGTTCTGACAGGCAATTCACTCACTCCTCCACCCAGGTAAAGCCACAACCCCAGAACCAACAACCAGTAACCAAAGCGTGAGTATTGCCTCAGAAATCAACATCTACTTTATAAACACCATTCTCTCCTTAGTTACAGGGAACAATTCCACCCCACTGTCTCTTCTACCTAATGTGGAAAATAACAACTCTTTTGACCTCAAACCTGTCCCAACTAACATCATAAGGACGATGTTGAAAAAAAAAATAAACCTTCATCCTTAGCAGTTGACCAGCTCCCCAATGAGTACCTCAAACTTTCAGCTCATGCCATAACTCTGCCTATCTTCATTCTGGTATGTAGGTCTAAAGCAGAACAATATGTCCCAAAATTATGGAAAATTTCCTATATCACCCCTTTACATAAATAAGGAACATCAACAGAATTAAACAATTACAGACCCATAGCCATCCTTACCCCATGTCAAAATTCTGTAAAAATTATTACAATACCTACTATCTCACAACCTTATCTCTCCCTTCCAACATGGTTTCAGACTGAAGCACAGCACCACCACAGCCCTAATTAATTTTTCTAATACTTTCAACCAACTCAGAAATTCAAACCAGTAAATAGCATCAATCTTTCTAGACATGTCAAAAGTATTTGACACTGTCTCCAATCAGAAACTCCTTAATACTCTTGCCTCACTAAACCTATCAATGACGTCCCTCTCCTGGTTCTCAAGTTATCTTTCTGACAGACAACAAGCAGTAAGATGGAAATCCAGACTTTCACCCCTTCTGCCTGACTCAGTCGGAGTCCCCCAAAGATCCATATTAGGGCCCCTTTTTTTCACCATCTTCTCTAATAATCCAGCCTCATCCACAACACACACTAAAGTTGCTCAGTATGTGGAAGATTCAACTTTAATCTGCTCAGCAGATACCTTACCTGACCTCCAAATAGTAGCCCAACAAGCTTTTAATTATATTGAAACATATCTAAGTAAATCACAACTAATCCTCAACCCCAAAAAGACACAGTTAATGCTATTTACCAGTACCAAACAAGCACCTATCACCTCTCCATTCACCATTCTCTTAGCAAACAGCACAGTCATCCAACCAGTTGAGCATACAAAACTCCTTGATGTGCTTTTCACAGCAAACTCAGATTTGACCATTGCATAGCCATCACAAGAAGACATTACACTTGGCTCACTGTACAGAAGCAAGCCATTCCTCACTGACAATAGACTAGCCATATCCAGAACCGTCCTCCTCTCTGTGCTTTTCACCTCCTTACCAACTTAAAAAAAAAAATCAGACTTGACCAAATTAAAATTTGCTACAACAAAACAGCCTGCTTCACATTCAACCTTCCCCACCAAACCCACTATTGTATTGCTCTACACAAATTAAATTGGTTCAAGCTAACTTACAATCTTCATCTCTGCCAACTTAAATTCACACACAATATCATCTTCCATCCTGACTTGTCCATCCCCCAAGGAACTTGTTGTTCCCTACTCTTGCCCATGAAGTCTAAGATCTGCAGACAGAAACTTGCTCACAATAAGCAAAGCTGACAACACTCATCATAGGCGCCAGGAGCTGTTGAAGACTGGGGGGGTGGGGGGGGGTGGAGGGTGAGAGGGGCACTTGGTGATCTAAAAACGGCAATTTTTATAACTATTTATTACCAGGACATAGGTTCACTTGGAGGACATTTTAAGCTTAGCCAGTTCCCTTGTGGTGCTTGAATTAACATTTTCTGATTGGTCTTACCTATCTACACTTACAAACATACCCCTTGCACTCAATGCTGACATTTGTGATACATCTGAATCTTTTGATTTAACAAAAAGAAAAAAAAAAACTTGCCTTTACACAAGCACAGCTCACACACCACATAAACAGTTGATGATCAAATGTTCAAAATATTTTGCAATTGACAAGCAGGGATTTTGAAAACAAGTGAAGGCAATACACTTTGTCAATAGCAAGTTCATTTAACAGAATATCTTGCAACAATCAGAATACTGTAAAAATATATGGCATATAGTTGACATTTTAAGACAGGACTTTGTACAACATAATTTGTATTTCATCACGTGTTTACTGATTGTAAACTGTCAGTTGGCTTTATCCAGTGTATTGTTTTTGCAATCTGTTTTAATTTCTTTATATATAGATGAAAAAATATATAACAGAATCACAATAATAACCAGAGATTACATTTAAGTGACACGTATAATTCCTAGAATTTCCATCAAAGAAAACAGAACTTCATTTTGTTTTTCTGTCCTATAAAGCATAGTCTCAGATCATCTGCTGTACTATCTTCCTTATCTTTCAGTATGTCAGACAATGTTGCCTCTGTCTTAGCTTTGCCTAACATATATCACTTCATCTTCCTAAAACTGCCATCAAATGCCCTCCTCTGCTGTTCTTATTCTCCATGTTAGACATACTGTCTTGCTTAATTAGATAACCACATTTCTAGGAAATGCCTATGTTTTCTGCCAGGTTTGTCTTCTCAGTTATCCCTATATATCTTTGCAGTTTTACAGGAATTAACCAGGCAGATTAAATACATCTTACTTCCAAAAAGCAATAGCACTGCTAGCTTCTATCTTACATGCCTGATTTTCCAGCTCAACAAGTTTCCCATTCAAAAAAAAAAAAAAAAAAAAAAATCAAACAGTTATGGAATAATTAGTTTCAGTCAGACCAGCACATTGTGCAACCACAACATTTAAGCAGGTTACATCCTCTTAGCACCTGCACATCCTGATTAATTTGACCCAAGCGGCCTGTATGCATTGCAAACCCCAATTTAAATTCCAAAAGCATCCTGAGCATGGGGTTCTTCTACTTCTTCCCCATAAATTTGCCTTACAATAACACAACACAGGGCTTTACAAACCACACGTGGACAAACCAAGATAGTTATCCCATTGCAGTACATTCAGAAATACACAGGACTGCATTTAGAGAATGAAAGCAACCATGTGAGGCCTCTCTGCAGCAAGAATATACAAACTAGATTTCTGTTACTTACATAGGTTTTAACAGCCACTTCACAACTGTTGGAATTATTGTGCTAATAAGTCTGTCTGTACACAGTGATGCTGCTTGAATTTGCATATATGCTGTAAATAAGTATTTCATAACTTATTGATATGACTAATGTTATGCCCAGATCTTTCTGTTCTCATAATTTACACGGCTTATCTGTAACAATTACATAAAGTCTGCCGTGTCTCAGATATCCAGCTTTCATAAAATAATAATACATTGGCATTACATTTCATACTACTGGCAATGGTCATATTGTCCATGAAATCCAATAAATCTTGCAGTAACTTATGTTCAACTTAAGATGTAATTTGCCCATTTTTCAAGTCATTCACATATACAGTACAGATTAGGTCCCCTCTACATAGTGATAAATAACATCTGCATAAAATAAAAATGGATCAAGTAGCAGGCCACAAGGCCATTCCTCCTTGTAATGTTAACCGTGTACTTACCTATGAACCTATAGCCAGATGTGTTTATAACCCCTACAGACTGCTGTCTATATTATAACCATGACTTAATTCATTTTACCCATGATTTCACATAGGCCAAGACTGACAGTTTTAATGACTATGGCATCCACTGGATTAACTGTACCTATAGCTAGTGATGCATTATTAAAAATGATAAACTGACAGTGAATTTTTAATTATGTTGGTATATTATGGCATGCCTAGCTCAGACCAAGCTCTTTTAATCATTTACAGTAATGTTCCATTGGATTTACTTTATGGTAGTGCAACATATATATATATATATATATATATATATATATATATATATATATATATATATATAAAACATTTGCAATCACTTTACACACACACACACACACACACACACACACACACACACACACACACACACACACCAATGGAGCGGAGCACAGTCCTTCCTGCAGCAGTATAACAATGGACCGAGCACAGTCCTTCTTGAAGCAGTATAACAACGGACTGGAGCACAGTCCTAATAAAAACAGAATGGAAACCAAACAGCACAGATCATAAAATCTCTCCTTACAGAGTGGAGCGGACCAAGCAGGAGTCCTACTACCTTTCTATGCCCTACTACAAAGCAGCAGCATAACAACACAGCGAAAACCAAAACACATAAAAATCTCTTCTCCTTACCGAGCAGGCTTGGTGTGATGGAACGGAACATAGTTACTGAGCACACCTTTGGGGGAAACCAAAACTTTTTCCCTCCTGACTGCATGAACAGCTATTCCATGCACTTTTTGTGTTTTGAATTTACGTTAGTGTGCAATGCACGCATAAGTCCTCGTCCTCCATTGGGTCTGGGTCTTGCAGCTGTAAAAGTGGGGGGGCACTCCCTCCCCCTCGCTCTATGGTTCCGGCGCCTATGACACTCATGGTGAAGCACGATCCTCAAATCAAATAGACAAATTATGTAACTCTCTACCCCACACCCTCCAAAACACACCTAAATTTATCACTTTCACAAACCACCATTTGAACATCTATCCAAAAACTGGCATTGCTCCTGCACTAAACCTGACTGACAAGATATCTGTAACTCTCTCACCATACTGTCCACTCCTTACCTCATATTCTCCCTCTCCTTGGTGTTACTACCACTCATAAAAAAAAAAAAAAAAGATAAAGAAAATGTAATTTGTTCATAAGTATTATTTAATATGTACACAGTACTAATTTTATTATTCTCACAGTGATCTTTATTGAAATGCTTGTGTGATTTTCTTTTTTGAACTTTACTAGAAAACAGTACTGAGTACTTCTTTGTACAGATTAACTGGATGATGTGTATTCTGCATCTTAAAATATGTATAGTATTGTACTATCTAATTATTGTATTTTGCTTATATTTCTGTGGAGCTTTTCTCCAAGGGCCTCCACTGAAAATGGGCTTCTGGCCCAGTTGGACTTTCCTGGTAAACAAATGTAAATAAATAAATATTCAAGAACAATTCCCCCTTTCCAATACCATATGGTTTCCACCATAACCACAGTATTACCACTGCCCTACTAAGCTTCACTGGCACAGTGAATCTCAACAGAAATGTTGGTAATCATGCCTCCACAGTCGTTCTTAACTTGTCTAAAGCTTATGACACAGTCTGCCACCAAAACCTCCTACATAAACTCTTCTCCTAAGGTATTACCGAATCCTCACTCTACTGGTTCTGCAGCTACCCATCATATGCGGAAAACGCTAACACATTGCAAAAGTATTCCTCTTCTTTCTTACCTGTCTCATTATGGGTTCCTCAAGGATCAATATTGGTCTCCTACTGCTCATATAGTTATCAGTCAAGTACACGCGGCCTCCAAACATGGATCCATAGTACAAGACGGTAATGACTCAACTCTTAACTGTGCAGCTAAGACTCTACCCATGCTTCAAGAGTTTATGCAACCCTCCCCCCCCCCCAACACACAGACAGTATCCTCCTAGCTGGATAAATCCAAATTCCTCCAAAACCCTAAAAGCACCAACTTAATTCTCTTCATGCTTAAACACTTGTCCAACCAAACAGCTGAAACTCTTGATGTCCTTAAGGGGTCATTTGCATATACCCATGGTTCTCTATTGCATGAGGTTTGTGGTATCACACGGTGAAAACTCTAGGTTTTTTTGTAGTTTTTTTACTAATTGGTTTGTTTGTGTGACCTTTTTACATTTTGGTTCAATGCAGAAATATGGGCTAGAAGAAATTTCCATGAACCAGCAGCTAATTTTAGAAAAGATCTTTTACAGATAGCTAAGGAACATGAAAGTCAGCTGATGCATTACATTGTGAGGGTTGGTATAATGGCTAAGGCTCTTACCTCACATACACAAAGTACAGGGTTTGATTTTCACATGTGAGGGAAATTGACTAGGCTTAAAATGGCCTACAAGGGCAGCTAGCCTAGTACTTACCTATGAACCTATTGCTTTTTAATGTACAGGAGGAATCCTATAGTAATAGCTTGTTTGCCAGAGGTGGGCAGTATCAATCATTTAGAAGTTTTAAGGTGAGAAAAGGCAGGAAATCTTGGCAGAGATGGGAAGCCAGTTGGCCTTATTAATATTACTGCAGTGGTGTTCTCTAGGGCTAGTATGGTAAATTAAGCTAACAGTGTTATTTTTGGCAAACTGAAGGACAGTGATGGTTTCTCCTGATGAAAGAAGAATTATAGGCAGAGCATCCTTGGGCATTTGTCTTTGAAAAGTTTCACTCCCCTGCATGTTTACTTTAAATGGTGATCACAGTATGACACTATATTCTGGATGGCTTTTGAACAAGCACTGAAACAAGAAGAACCAATACCTCCTTGCCTCCTGATTTAACGTATTTAACTGAATATGTGAAGGTCCATTATTATTCCCAAGTCACTGTTATAAACTAATGTCTGTATCAGTTTAGGACTGCCATCTGCAGTAATTATACCTTATAGGTTCATAGGGTAGGTACTAGGCTGTTGGCCCTAGGGCCTATATAAGCCTAGCCAAAAAGGTACCCTAACTTTCGCCACCCAAGAAAATTATTTTCCTATGCCCCTGTTCAGCAGAGCCACAGAGGTGATCCCCGGGGTGAATTTCCTATTTCCCATCCAACCATCAAGATTTTTTCTTGAAGAGTGCTAATGAGGAGCTTTGTTTGATATAAATAAGTAGTTTGTTCCAGAATATGGAAAGTCTCTGGGACAGGAATCTATCCCTCCAGCATGTTCTGTTTATTGTAGTGACAAGGTTTAGGTCCCTAAAGCGTGTAGCTCGGAAGGATTGGGATTTCTTTAATTGGAGCATGTCCAACAGCTCTGGGTTTGACATAGCTTTGTATGTTTGGCAGAGATGGCCTCTGAGTAAATGATATGCAACGGAGTAAAGCTGGAGTTTTTTGAGACAGTCTGCGTAGGGCATTTGTTTGAGCCGGTAATCCTCTTTGTGAGGTATTTCTGCGGCCTTTCCAGTTGTTGTAGATGTCTTGTGAGTTACATACCAAAAGGGGCGTTGTACTCTATAATGGTTCCAATGAGTGACGAGTAGAGGGGGAACGATGACCTCTTTTTTCCTGGATGAGAAACCTTTTGTGATGAGGTGTGCCACATAGAGGGATTTCCTGACTACTGTGGCGATGTGATTATCAAAGGAGAGACTACTGTCCACCTGTGTCCCAAGGTCTCTTGTCACACTTTTGGTGTTAAGTAGGCTACCACCTATGTGGTAGCTCATGGGTACAGAGTTTTTACCAAAGGGGATGACAATGGACTTTTTGGCATTGAGCTTGAGGCCATGGCTGACACCAGGCATCTGTTTCCGTGAGGCCCTTTTGTAGGATGTCCACATCGTTAGGAGTTTCGATTATGGCTCCTAGTTTGCAGTCATCTGCAAACTTTGTTAATCAAAAACCTTCTGTATTAGCCTGTACTTCAGAAAAGTAGATACCAAACAAGAGAGGACCCAGAACTGAACCCAGTGGTACTCTACTTGTCACTGTTCGGAAGTCGGATTTGGAGTCTGCTACTTTCACAAGTTGGTCATTGCAAACCTTACATGCATCTGATCATTCCCTTCTTGAAGCTCACATGCAGCAACAGTCGTGTTTTACATAATCTCTGCAAACTTTGAACAGAAGACTGCATTACAGTTGACCATTGCTGATGTATAAATATATAAATACAGAAAAAAAATGCTTCCAAGATGCCCCAATTCCTGTGGTGCACAATATATTATATACATCACTCAAGTTTTGGAATTCAGTTATAAATACCACATTCTTCCAAACAACCAGTTTACAATTTGCTCTGCTGTATCACAAGACAATTCTGTGTTCATCTTACCATTACTAAATGCCTCCTGTATGAGAAAATGCTTCTTTTTTTACTGAATTTCTTCACTGACAAATATCACTTGAAGAAGTACTGTCCATCTCTTGCTTCTTCTTTGTCAGTGCCTTTATGGTCTCAGATCTCAAGCAGATGGTGCTATTGTTTTACCAGCCTACTCATCTATCAGATCAATGTAAACAGAGCTTTCTCAAAGACCGCCCCTCAAGTTTCAGATGTTTTACCTTCCCTAAGGAGTATTTCTGACTATTCTTCCTTCCTGACACATGACTACTGCTGGCACCTACGCTTTCATATCGACATTACTCCCATTTTCTGTAGCCAACATTTCAGTCCCCCAGTTTGAACTTATATAACATCTTCACTTTGAAAAGTAGTTTATCTGTGACAAGCACATAGTTATTTTCAACTCATTCTCTAAAGTTTAGATATAATTTTCTCATATTCTCATTATGCGCACTCGTTCTCATATTATACTACATAATTTATTAATAAACTGCAACTAGGTGTGAGTAACACAGAATTTACCCACAGTTGGTTTGGTTTGATTACCACAACAAATTCCGAGTGATGAAACAAAGCCAACCATGGGTAAATTCTATGATACCCACACCCAGGAGGTTTTTTTGCTATTATGCAATCACATTACTTAACAAAGAAATTGCTTATCTTTCTTAAATAATGACAATGTATGATGACACTTGAACTTGGGCCACTTCTTTCCTTGCAGTCAGATGTACTGTGCATGTGTATGTCACTTATATCCCTATGCTTGCAAAGTGCATTATGCAGTGTAAGGGAAGCAGCATCTCCATAGCAGTTGTGTCTCTCTTTCTGTCTGTGTCTTAAAAAAGAGAGAGACAGTAGTATAAAACTCTAATGCATGCCAATAATAGACAAATTGAACAGAAAATGTAAAAAATATGAACAGCAAGACGTACATATGAGGAAAATCAGGGATATTTTATAAAACCCTGTACAGCTGAGAGGTATGATTACTGATAGTATGATCGATATAGGTTACGGATGGTGTTTTCATCATAAACAAATAGAAGGTTTGGCTGTTCAACAAAGAGTTACCAGCTGGACTTGTTTCTATTGGTACATGCTTGATTTACAACAGGAATGCTGACTGGGTTGTCCAATCAGCATATGTGTTTTTGAACAGTAACAACCCTTTACTGTATTATACCCATTTATACAATGCAAACGTGTAGCTGCTACTCTGAAACATTACTGAAATGTCTTCCACAGTTACCAGCTTTGTTTCAGCAGGGTTACTTTCATCTTGATTTTATTACTGCAATTGTTCTCGTCTGCACCAATGAGCTTTTATTTGATATCCAAGGCTTTGGCAAATGTCCAGTGTAACATGTACACATTGCCTCACTTTTTTCATGGGAGCAGCGTTTTGCAAAGATTAACTTATATGTCCTCTGGACCACAAATTTCTATCTTCATGACTGTTTTTGTTTATATTGTTCCATAGCTGTAATTAGCACTGCACCACTGTAATCTTTTCTGTAGGAACCAGGAGAGACTATCTATGTTCCATTGCTCTTTGATGAATGAAACTCCTTAGACTGCAATTACAACTTCACTCTCGGCCATGCCTGTCTTGCACTCTCCTTGCAAACATCAGTGCACTAAATTCTACTGCTTAAATACCATGCTGACATGATTAGGCTCTTTTGTCGGCCCTTTTCGCTCATATTTTTTTCTCAAGTAGTATGACAAGACCTAGACCCCATATTTTCAGGATTTCTGACTCTTCCATTTACTTACAGTGACTGCTGTGAATCTGTGACTTTTTTATGCAGTCTGCCAGCATTCCTTTTCTACTGACAAACTACAATTTAAATGCCTTTCATGGTACTGTTAAATCTTCTTCCAGATGAAGCAGCTGGATTACAATTTTTTGTTATGCGTTCAGACTGTAAGTTCTAATAACTTATTTCACAGTTTCTTATTATGTATTGCTACATGTGACCTCATTTGCCTGGTTGACCTTCTCAGTTGTCTCTGTGTGACCAAAGTATCATAGACATACCTCTCAACTGTACATTTTTCGCAGAATGTCCAGATTTTTGCCTCATATTTTTTGTCCATTTTTCATAACATTATGGTTTTCTGGCAAATTAGTGGCAACTCATTAAAGATTTAAGCCAGAAAATAAAGACAGACATTTAAGATACAGACTTCGTACCCTTCATAAAATGCATGCTAATGCAAAACTTGTTATTCTATCAACTTTCAAAGTTTGTAAGAGCAATATTTAAAAAGTGTCCCTATTTTTGAGCCTTTATCCCTAATTATTTATGACTCTGTCCAGATTTCTTGCTCTAAGAGGTTGAGAGGTATGATCATAGATCACAGGCTTGGTCTTGCAAACTTTTGTAAGCTTTTGAGTATCCAAATCTGGACTAATGACTAAAATAGATCATGAGGGCTGAGATAAATGCCTACAACAAATAATGTGAATGTGTCATATCCAAAAAACATTGTTGCATATTGGCTGTCTGCTATTGTCTTGAATGGGAAATGGATAGCTTACGCTGTACTCACTACACTGTTAGTGTTTAGCTCAACAAAGCTACTATTACAGGGAAATAAACTCTTGTATGAGGTAAATGAAATGGCAAGCTCATTGTACTTCGACTTGCTGTTCCTTTTACTGTTACTAAGTTTCTTATAATGGTGTTATACAATCATATCGTCTCTGCAGTGCATACTGTCATTTCAAAGCTGTTAACTTTTTACTATTTGTTACTGTAGCTTTGATCTAGGTTGTAGCTGAAATGGTACTCTGGCAAATCCATTTAGTAGGTTATCAAAAAAAAAAAATCACTTATGACCTAACATGCAATCATTAACAAGTATGAATATTTTTCTAAACCATAGAAATGCAGTACCATTTTGAAATGCATTAGCTAGAGCTAAAGATGTAATACCCCAGAATGAATGCCTACTGTTATGCTTAGCCCTTCCAATTATCTGTTTCATGAACTGTAATATGCACTTTTCCAGAAATTCCACTGATTAATAGGAAGGCTAATCAGTTAACATCTGTCTATACCTGTCTTTTTAATGCTTCCCTCATAAACTGGCACTTTTTCTGCATCCTACCTCCAATCTACAGGGATACCCCAAGTGGTTAAGTTAAAGCCAAATAAGAAGGCTACTAGTCATTCCAGATCCACACTTAACTCCTTTAACTGTTTTTCATTTCTTCTGTTTCCAGACCCATTCCAAATTTCAGTTTGTCTTTGTATAGTTAACATGACAATGACAATCCCAACCATTCAACTAATAGTTGCACACTACTAACAAATACTGAGATCAGCCATTGCAGGTAGGCACATGTTTTACCTGCAGGCAGAACAAACCTTATCACTGGCAACTAAACACGATTCCTGCAAACAGATAACCAGACTCCCCTACATCATAGAGTAGTGATTTTGGCTTAGAACACCTCCAAACATGGACATTTCCAAAGGTAGCAGACCTTGACTGCTGTCTACTTACAACCAAAGCATCCTGGTCTTACCCACTAGCATACTTCTGAAATGACCAGAGTTTTGCAAAATGCCCATATTTTTGCCTCTTACTTTTGGCCTGTTTCTCAAACAATTTGCGGTTTTCTGGTAAATCATTGAGGATTTAAGTCACTAAATAATGACAGACATTCAAGTTTCAGTCTTCATACCTTTCATAAAATGTATGATAATACAAAACATTGCTGTTCTGTCAACTTTCTGAGATTATAAGAGCAATAATTAAAATGTCCATATTTTGGGGCCTTTGACCCGCCATTCTTTTTGGCTTTAGCCATTTTTTTTTTTTTTGTAGTAACAAGTTGAGAGGTATGCCCATTAATGACAACATAAGTATATGTAACAGCCAGTTAAAAAAGAAACCTTACAGAGCAGTACAGATGGTACAGACACCACACAGACACACACACACACACACAGACACACACACACACACACACACACACACACACACACACACACACACACACACACACACACACACACATACACACACACACACACACCCACACACGTACACACACACACACACGTGAACAAATGCAGCCGCCACAAATTTATTTCCTAATCTATCCATTTAGCTTTTCTCAGTTGACATTATAATGTTTAAGTGCTTAACTATTTCAGCACATAACCACAGGAGCAGGTATTGCAGTTATGGCAACTATCTTATTTCCAAACACCATCAGAAACAAGTGTATTTTAAATTTGTCAGCAGATATAATTAAATAATGAGCAGTAATGCCAGCATTAGCTTTTAATAAAGTGTGCCTGTAGAATAATACTCAATCCAAAATATATTAATAAGGAAAGTGTAATGGAAGTACACATTCACTGTAAATGAACTGCTCCAAGTGTGAACAAAGATGAGTGTGAAAATGCACTCAAACTGGGATTCATCAAAAGAAGAAAATCAACCTTTTCCAGCTGCAGCAGCCTCAAAGTTACTATCGGCTAAATTAAGTAAGGGGAGTGAGTAGGTGTCGTCCTCTGCATGGGTATATGGGAGAAGTGCTTTGCAACCACATGAAAAACATGAGTCTAAATTACACATCAAATTCATTTTTTTTCAAATTGAAGTAGAATTTGAGTTTTTGCATTTTTGCTGACATATTACATAACCAAATGTACTTGCTTTACACAGATTAATATCAAAAATGAATAGTTTTCAACATATAAATGGATGGGTACTATGAAATATCAAATAAACATTGATAAAGAAACTATCAGTTGATAAAAAGTATGGCCAGGCATTTTTGCTTTGCTCAACTCTACACATTTTTCTTGATCATCTCCCAAAAATAATATGGTAAACAGAGTCCAGAAGACAGAATACCTCTCTAAACAAATGCCCATAGCATATATCTATATGGACAAGCAGCACAGAGACAGGATTACTCCTGTGAAAAACGATTTGTTTTATGGATCCCACGGGCAGCAGCTAACAAGGATGCGTCATTGCTTCTTTGAACCTTTGGAAGGTCGTGCGCATTTATTAAGTTTGAGAGGGTGGGATGCAAGAGTGAGAAAATGTTAGTACGTTCATGACAATCTATCTATACTCCCTGATTCATAGACATAGGAAAACTGTCAACATCCAGTCAAACCTCAGCAATTCCAAAACTGAAACAACATATATATTTTTTTCATTTTGAATCATCCAGTTCAGATGGAACACTTTTTCTGCTCCACGGGACTGTATGAAGGAAATCCTGCTAACAAAAAGGTATTCTTTCCACAATCAGAACTCCAATGAGTGTATGAACTCTTCAAGCGTCCTTTTGAAAAATGGTTCTTTCTTCAGGGTACTAGGCTCATCAAAACATTCCACTATAATTATGCAACAGCTTTTAGTATATCAGACATGGAATTATATTATTTACCATTATCATCAGGATTACAAGTATCTTGGGAGGGGTCGTCGGGGGACATATTTATGAAACAATAAACTATGTATGGATTAAAAATGTGTATCTGTAAAGTATTATTTTGATGTTATATTACTTCAGAACTTATCTCCTGAGTTATTTATTTTTTGTATATACAGAAGTATATATACATTACTTATAAAGCCAACCTTACAATTTGTGAAAGACTTTGTTACTTGTTACATTATCAGAGACTGCCTCATCCTACCATGTGATACTTCTAGTGAGGTGTATTTTAAGACCTTGTGACTCTGTTTATCTACTCATAAAAGCATTTTGTTATATTTAACACTCATTTGTAATATGCATGATTTCCTTTACTTCTACCAAATGTTTTGACTTTTAATACAGATTAAGTCAATACAATATAGGTTCATAGGTGGGTACTAGGCTATCTGCCCGAAGGCATTTATAAGCCTAGCCAGAATGTGTTGGCTTTCGCCATCCCCTTAGATTAGTTCCCTGTGCCTCTGTCCAGTAGAGCCACTGAAGTGATCCCCGAGGTAAACTTTCTGTTTCTCATCCACTTGTCAAGGTTTCTTTTGAAGAGTGTTAGCGAGGAGCTCTGCCTAATGTAGATTGGGATCTTGTTCCAAAGCATGGAAAGTCTCTGAGACAGGAATCTATCCCTTCAGCACGTCCTATTTATTGTTGTGGTAAGGTTTAGATCCCTAGAGCGTGTGGCTCGAGGGGATAAGGTTTTCTTTAGGTGGAGCATGTCCATCAATTCTGGGTTGGACATGGCCTTGTATGTCAGACAGAGATCACCTCTGAGTAGGCGGTATGCAACTAAGTACAACTGGAGTTTCTTCAGTCGAGCTGCATAGGGCATGTTTGAGGCCATTGATCCTTTTGGTGAGGTACTTCTGTGGTCTTTCCAGCTGTTGCAGGTGTTTTGTAAGGTACATCCCAAATGGGGCATTGTACTCTATGATGGGTCTGATGAGTGATGAGTAGAGGGGCACAGTGACCTCTTTTGATCTGGATGCAAACCCTTTTATGATTATGTGGGCCACTTAGAAGGATTTTCTAACCACTTTGGCAATGTGATTATCAAAGGTGAGATTACTATCTACTTGGGTCCCCTGTAAGATGGATCCTGTTCTGTTCATAATACTGTGCATTGCTTTTATCACTTCTGTCTTTCTGTATATTTTTGTTGTTCTGTACTCTAACAGCAGCACTTTTTGTCTTAATTGTTTTATAGTTCTCCCCGTTTAATACTTCCTTGATAGCATTTGATTTTTCCCCATCCTTTCCCGTCACTGCCCTTTGCTTTTCTTGTAAGACTCTCTATCTGTTGTTAATTTAGCTGCTCAGTAACAGATGCTATTTACTTTAATTTCTGTGAACAGTCTTGATTACTGTGTTCATTTGTTTTATCAGACTTCTAGCATTTTGGGTCTTAATTAACTTTAAGTAATCTGTTGCTTTCATTGATCTTAATATGTCTATCCATCTCTTAAATAAAGCAACTCTTCCCTTAAAATGTTTTTTTCTAAATTAAGGGCACATTATTTATTCTCTATTCCCTGCAGGCATTCTACAGAAAATTCCAGAGCATCATCCAGTGCCATATTCTCTTCAGTCACATCCTGTGTCATCCATTGCTGTTTCATGTGGGAACTCACTGGCCTATCACTCCACAACATTTACTGCGTCAGAGTTGCCAAAGTATCTTGTGCCTTTCTTTGCTGTGCAACTCCAACTGAACTTTTGTATTAGTTTCCCACTGAAGGCTGAAAAGTATCTTCATATGACAGTGTCCCTTGTAGAAAGACTGAGTCACTTTAACATCACTGAGAATTATAATTGTGTCGATAACAGTTTCATGCTGCTTCTTAAACGAAAGCTTGCTGATGGACTGCCTGCTGCAGTCTGACGATGTCAAAATTTGCTGCCTCTCTCCTGCTTACTGTGTCTGCTGCAGCCACATAGATGCACACAAACACACACGCAAGTTATTTTTTTGTTTACATTTTTTTTTAAATGTTATGGTTACTAAATGACAAAGTGCTGTTTAGTGAGAGTAAAAAAAAAAAAAAAAAAAAGCAGTGGCCATTTGCTTTTTTCTGTCCAGTATGATTCTGCCATAAAGCAGTGGTCTTGTTTTTAGAGGCATTACCATTACATTAACACCCTTCCAGAGAGTGTTTGATGTGAAGATGTTTTGTAAGCTTCAGCTCACTCAACAGTCTGTTCTTTAACATAAATTTAAACCTAGTCATATATATTTTTCTTATTATCATTATTATTATTGAAAATGAGAGAAGTTAAGGGCAAGCATTTGCCGGATCAAATCTAGACTCTGAACTCTGAAGACTGATGATGGTTTGAGGGCACACTTTTTTAAAGGAGCTAATTCAAGAAGCATGTAAGTATCACAGTAAAGTCTACTCCCAAAATGTTGTTTCCTGTTGGAAGGCAAGACAAAGTACTGAAAATGGTTGAAGAGGTCAACACACTTTCCCAGCTATCAAATAAGTAGACAGATTGACAGGGACAGATGGATACACAGATTTGAAATAGAAAAACAGACAAATAGCTGGATAGATAGATATCAGATAGATATACAGACAGGGAGACAGACAGATTCATACATACTTTTTGCTATACAATTACACAAAGACATTGGTATATTTATGAGAGCAGGTCCTATACACAGTACGCTGAAAATATGTGCTTAATATTTTACTAAATGAGAAGCAATAAAATATTTGTGAAGGATTAATGCTATACCAGGGATTCTGGACTGTCTATTTGTCCCTGTACTCTATTAAATGAAGTCCCTTCTCCTTGCAACATGGAGGGGTATAGGTTGGGCTTTCTAGCCCATATGCACCAGTCCTACATGGTAGAAACTGCAAAAGAGACCATTGTCCTAGTCTGACTAACCTGGCAGCTTATAAACAAAGGGTTATGACTACATCAGAGATGTCATTGAATCCCTTTACTCATCCCTCATTAGGCCAGTCATTGAGCATAATGCTCCCTTTGGCATGTATCTGTCCAGACACATGCAAAAACTGGAATAACCACAGATTTACCTTATTAAAAGGATACAAGGCCTAAGCAGTATGTCCTATATGGATCAGCTCAAAGCTCTGTCACTATACTCAATATCCTATATACTATGATAACATGACCTGTGTCTGGCATACAAGGCATCCTCCGAACCAATACCAATGGTCCTACTGAACATCAGCAAATCAAATGACATCAGAAATACCCAGTCTAGGGATCTAAACCTCTTCAACAATAGAACTGTGTGGCTGGACAGGTATATCTTGCAGGAGGTACCACTGCTCTGGAACAGACTCCCCATCCATGTAAACAAAGCTCATCCTTCTCCATATTCAAATGCAACTTAGAT